>NC_084504.1:17757232-18034732 GCF_024500385.1 Phyllopteryx taeniolatus | reverse complement strand
AGCAGATTCAGCATTCACAACAATGGTGGACATCCATTTTTACTATTGTTACTGAAAATAAAACTGTCAAATGCTTCCAAGTGGCATTTGTTACTGTACTTACATTTTTTGAAGTTAACAAATCTGTGGTTTTATTCCATTATTGTGGATGATTTGCAGCTATACTGACATATTGTACCATTATCTGTCATGATCACAGGTTGAATTGACTGCTACAACATTGCAAGAGTTGTCTGTTCTGGCAACCTTTGTGTTCTGCATGTAAACCATCCCAGAAGACATGACGAATGTGGGAGCTATAAAATTATTATTAATAATAATAAATGTTTTAGCGATTTAACATTTGTCTTGTTGACATGGAATATGATCTGCTTGCAATGTTTTAACAAAAAGTCCGCCAAAGTCCACCTATTTTTACATATTGAAATCAGTTATAATCAAAGCACTTGTACAGTTGAACACGAAGGACGGGAATAATGATCCATCCAAGAATTATTACAATAACATTTTTATTATTCGTGTATTGAAGCAATTGAGGCAAAATGTAGTATACTACTTGGCTTCAGCCAGCAGAGGCTCTGCTGATCTCGTTTGCTGTCTAAAAAAGTCCGTAGCAATTTTATTTGTAATCATTATAGTATATTATTCTTGAAATATATGTGTGGACACAAACACTTTCCTCAATATATTCTGCCATTTAATCTAATTTTAATTTAATTCAGTTGAACCCAACTCAAAATTTTGTAAAATATCTAGATATTTATATTAATTCACATATATATTCACATTAATATCACATTATACGTTGGTCAGAATAAGGAGTTGCACCATAGTGGAGGTCTGCGTTGATATAATGCAACTTCTCAAAATTCACGTCCTGTTCTTCTTTAGACCACAAACTAATTGCGCCTAAATCAACAGCGCCTCTGCTGGTTGTGTAAAGCATTGCACTCCAATTTATGACATCTTTCATCAAAAGTCAATTTGAATTCAACAGAATTCTTGAAACTCAGTTAATCGATTATTATGCACATCCATAATAATAATGCGCACTTTAAGCTGCAAACGCCAGTCAGATGGATGATTCGGTGAAGAGCCTTGTTGTTCTTCCTCTCTTTGGCAACAAACACCCTCGGGATATGACGTCTTTATGTGAAGATGAAACGTATGTGGAACATGTCTCAAAAAGGAAGGTAGGACGGACGCTTTATTGTCAGTTGAAAGAGCTGAGCCGTAAATACACCGGTAGTACAAAGCACTGTTACAAACATGGGGAGGTAGCAGATGCTGTGTATGCATAGACAAATACTATGGCCATTTTTGGCTCTGCTTCAATACCTCAGTGCTTGTGCTATTGTAACGTCACGTGCAATACACACACACAAATACACGCATGTACTGTATATAAAACATACATCAAGTTACAGCTCTGGAAAGAATTAAGAGACCATTAGATTTTGCTATTTATAGGTATGTTTGAGTTACATGAAATGAGCCATTTTATTCTTTAAACTACTAAAAAGATAACTTCTAAATTCCAAACATACCTTGTCCTTGAGAGCATTTATTTGAAGAAAGCACCAAAAAAAAAGTGTTTTGGGGTTCTTCTTTTTTCCAGAGCTGTATATAAACCCCAAGCAATACATTAAAATATTGTATAATCACATTGATCAGTATGCTTCATTATTATGTAATCCAATGCCAACATATACAGGAAATTTGGCAACAATTACATTTGTTGTGTGCATATGGGCATTATCCAGGCGTCCAATCAGCAGACGCCCCGTGGGTGGGACGCCCTGAGCGCCACGCCGGCCATGGTGCTCCACGCCCAAGTGGAGAATTTGGCCGGGCACGTTCCCGCTCTGCTGATGTACGAGCTGGCGATGCGGTGGAGGCGTTTGGCGCCAAAGGTGTTGTAGTGTCCTGGCAGGACTTGATCCACCTGCTCACACGTGGGACATTGGAATATTTCATTGCAAATTCTACATGCAGTGTAAAGCCATGTTATATCACTATCAATGAACAAAAATATCATCACAACACTTTTGTCTTTCCTCCCATGGAATTTTTCTACAAACGCGAAGGCCATTTCCTCTCAAATATCGCTCACAAATGTTTTAATCTGTGTTAGTGAGCGCTCCTTTGTTGCGATAAACAGGAACAAAAATGTTTGTTGAGTATACATTACAATATTTAATGTATCGATCTACTGTACTTCATCATATAGTGGTCAAACTGACAGATGAGAGGAGTTTAAAACAACAACAAAAGGCATGAAAGCGACACAAATTGGGCAGAAAATAACGTGGCTGTTATCAGACTGGAACACTAATCGTCATTAAAGATCATTATTATTATACTGCAATAAGTCTCTACACAGTAATTCGTCTGGCAGACTGTTCATGTGCCTTCGTAGGTGCTGCTGTTTTGGTTAAGAACCGGTTTTTTTCAATCGTCTATGAACTGAGTAAAGTTACTTCCTTTTTTTTCCTGATTGGGGGGAGCAGACATATATTTGAGGCGAGGTGGATGACACACATCGAGCTACGGTGATTTTGGATTAGGGGCACCGCCAGATGGCCCTGTGTTGAAAAAAAAGCTTTAAACATCCATCCATCCATCCATCCATCCATCCATTTTCTGAGCCGCTTCTCCTCACTAGGGTCGCGGGCGTGCTGAAGCCTATCCCAGTTGTCATCGGGCAGGAGGCGGGGTACACCCTGAACTGGTTGCCAGCCAATCGCAGGGCACATACAAACAAACAAACAACCATTCGCACTCACATTCACACCTACGGGCAATTGAGAGTCTCCAATTAATGCATGTTTTGGGGATGTGGGAGGAAACCGGATTGCCTGGAGAAAACCCACGCAGGCACGGGGAGAACATGCAAACTCCACACAGGCGGGGCCGGGGATTGAACCCGGGTCCTCAGAACTGTGAGGCTGACGCTCTAACCAGTCGGCCACCATGCCGCCAAGCTTTAAATAATAAAATGGAATTAAAATTATTGTTTTTCAAATGTTAATAATTCAAAAAAATATTAATAATGATGCATTTTATTTTATGGAACTTTCTAGGGTCTTCAAAGACACTTTCTATAGTTTAAAAATATATTTGTTGCATTATACCTATTTATTCACATTTTATGTACGTGTGATTTATTTTATTTTTTTTAAACTTTATTTATCGGGGTAAGGCAATTGAGAACAGATTCTCATCTGCAATGCTGACCTGCCTGCAGATAGCATAGTAAAACAAAGCAAAACAAAAGCAAATAGAAATACATAAGCAAACAAACTGTACAATGTGTTACATATTTACATAAGACATTGAGTTAACGGCAATGCTCTTGTGACCAAGCATATTCTGCCTCCCCAAAACCAATAAATCTCAAGTGAATCTCAAAATGCCCGTTAGTGGTATGCGAAAGAATCACTGCCTAAGTACAGTTCAGTTGTATTTAACTTAAAAACATTTATTTAGGTACATCTTTTTATTTAACTTGTATGTGCAATAAAATTATATTGCATAAGTATTAATTGTAGAAATAAAACCTTTATCTCGTTTGTGACGAACACCTAGGTCTACTGCGTTACTGTATTTTGATGTCGGTCATGATGGTGGTACTTTAGTTGGAAAGTGGTGTCAAAGGTTGCCCTATCTAATTTATCCTGTGTGTTTACCTGTTCGCTGTCCACCAGGCCCACCAGGCGCTCGCAGCTGCCGATGTAGTCGCTGACGTGGCTGTACGGCAGCCAGTCGATCATGGCGCCGTCGTACACCACATCGCCGCTGAACAGCAGCTTGTTCTCGCCGTCGTGGAGGCAGATGCTGCCCCGCGAGTGGCCCGGCATGTGGAGCACCGTCAGCTGCCTGTTGCCCAGGTTGATGACGTCACCTAACCAGGAGACAAGACTGGTTGAGTACAATATGTTGTGTGTTTCATATATGTGGCTTTCAAGGGGGATATAAGGCTCTGGAAAAAAATTGAAGAGAACACTGCAAAATGATCAGTTTCTCACATTTTGCTATTAATACGTAAACGTTTGAGTCAAATAAATATTTTAGATTTATTCCAACGTTTTTAGAATATGTTGCAAGCATCAAATTGAAAATGACAGAAACCTGTATTTGCAAAAAACTAAGTCAGTTTGAACATTCAATATCTTGTTTTTGTAGTGTATTCAATTGAGCATAGGTTAGAAAAGGATTTGCAAATCATTGTATTCCGATTATATTTACATTTTATGTCTCAACTTCATTGGAATTAGTGTTTGTATTTTGTTTCGTTATTACCGAGTATTGTATGTTTTATACTGGACAATACTGTGCGGTGCTATTGTTCTGATTAAAAAACATGTTACAAAAAATGTTGGTGTTTTGGGGCGGATTAATGCCATTTCCATTCGTTTCAATGGGGAAAGTTGATTTGAGAAACGAGTGATTTGAGTTCCCAGAACGTATGAAACTCCTCAGTCAAACGACCACTGTAGGCCTCATTAAGTGTTTTGTGGCGCTTTATAATGCAAGGTATTATAGGTACAAATACTAATGGGCCGCCTGTGGTCCAATTGCCATCACTATCATAGGATTAAACACAGGTATGAGTCATGCATGGGGGTGAAACACACACACACACACAATGCAGTGGGACAGTCCAGCTGCACTGCAGCAGTATGCATACTCTGACAAAGCAGAACCAGTGTGTGTGTGCGTGTGTGTGTGTGTGCATGCAAAGACTGGCTGCACAAAAGAAGAGTAACCCGTGCTTGATAAATAACACGTCTCGAGTAGCCACTTTTCACCTGTACACAAAGCCTTCACAGGAATGACTGCTGTTTGTCAACAATTGCTGCCAAATGTAACATTTGGAAACACCTTTCTCTGCTTGTGCACGCTGTTATTGCGCGTATTAAACTTCTAATAGCATCGCCGTCGACTGTGACGCTTTTACAGCAAGGGTGGAAGCTTTTGAAGCGTGTAAGGATGTTTATTCATACATATTGTGAGGATCCAAGCGCTCTTTCCGTGCATTTTCTACGGCACTTGTCCTCATTAGGGTCACGGGTGAGCTGGAGCCTATCCCAGCAAACTTTGGGTCGCCGACCAATTTCAGGGCACACACAGATGAACAAACATTCACACCTAAGGACAATTTGGAGTCTTCAGTTAGCCAAAATGCATGTTTTATGGAATTTAGGTGACGGAGATAATATAATAATTGGGGAAAACCTAAGCAAGCACCGGGAGAAGATTCAAAACGACCTGAGCCGAGATTTGAACCGCACACCTAGGAAGTGCAAGACAGACGTGCTAACCATTAATCCACCGTGCAGCTATTATGAGCATAATGTATGTGGGTTCCATGTTTTGGACCTTCTTATAATGAATTTTTAGACAATGAAAACACTAATAATGTGCTATTGCCTTGGCTCCATCTGGGAGAGGCTGTTTAATTGTCACGGGAAATTGTGCTTGTAGTGTGCTATTAAAAAAAAAAAAAAATATATATATATATATATATATAGCCGTGACACCTGCTAGCCAGAAGCAGAGCTGCACTGTGTTTGTGTGCAGACTAGCTTGTCCTTTTCTTAATATGTTCTGTGTGGGAGCACTAATAATCGTCTCGTCGTACCACGAAGCCTGCGTTTGATTGTGATCGTTTTTATGACGCACGACTACTTTTGAAGAAGGGTCAAGGAAAATGCGTTTCAGGTTTTGTCGGGCCAGTTTGAATGTCTATATGTGTCATCGTGCGTCTCTGGCCCAGAGTCCAGAGTCCAGAGTCCAGAGTCCAGAGTCCAGCCCACCCGTGTTCTAGGAAACGCACGGATGGACCCGTTACCTTCCTGCAGGATGTGCGTGGGCTGCACAGCCTTGACTTTATAGTGCCTGGCCCTCCACCCGGGACTGGGAGCCTCGGCTATCTCCCTGTCACTGAGCCAGGTGACCGTCTCGTAGTTGTCCCCGTTGGCCAGCGCCTCCACCTCGGCGCTGTGGACGCCCACCTGTTGGAACTGATGCAGGCCGCCCGAGTGGTCGAAGTGGGCGTGGGTGGCGATGGCCAGCAGCGGGTTCTTCCGCTGAGGGTCCTTGCCCAGCAGCCCCATGGCGTCGATGTAGTCCGGCAGGCTCCTCAAGCCGAGTCCCGTGTCGATCACCACGTCCTGGTGGGTGCCGCGCAGCAGCCATATGTTAGCCCGGTTCTGCGACTGGTAGAACCGTTCCTGGATCCAGTAGAGTCCGTCTCCGAGCGACTTGTGAGCGTACCAGTCGGCCGCGGTCATCCCGATTCATGCGCGTTTCACGCGTGGACGAGGCGATAATCGAGCTGTCAGGTTGGTTTCGTGGCCGCGGGGCTGCTAGCTTCGCTGTTCTGTTTTCATTGAGCTTCGCTGACACACCCGTGGAGGAGGAGAGCGCTGTGATTGGACCGAGGTGCGGAAGAGAAAATCCTCACGCCGGCGACCATTGGCTGGAAATGTACGTGACGTCACATAATGGGAGGAAAGTCAAAGCCAGTCTGCCACACGCTGACAGTGACTAGTGTGTTAGCAAAGCTTCAAATCTGTCAGTTTTACCACCAAGTCTTTGTGTACGGACGTAATGTGGACACTAATGACAAGCTAGCGCTTAAAATTAAAGGCCGTAAACTTTTGGGTTAGCCTGACAACTCGTAACGCTGCCTTTAGTAAGTATAACCACGTATTCAACTGTAGAGCATGAGCGTGCGGGTTCACGTCATACATTGCCTGTGTGTACGTGTGTAAAGAGAGTTTGCAGCCATGGCGGGGAAGGGGCGCGGGGTGGCTGCGTTCACCTTCAACATTGATGCACTGGGCATCGGCCGGGGCAGCATGCCAGAAGCCAGGGTGGGGCCCGATCCACTCTTTCCAGTAAGTGTCCATTGTACACACAGAAACACACACCTATACACTTTGCCTACCCTGAATGATAAGTACACTTCATTTTGTTTGTCAGCAAGCCTTATTCCACAATCTCCATGTGTCATTGCAGTGTCAGTTGTGTGGTTGATATGGACCATTATCAGCCGGCTCTGGGGACCCCCTACTAACCCACCAACCAGCAGTTTTATGTTAAAGGTCTGAGTGCAGGGGGTTTATGGCGGTTGGTTAAAATCCATATTTGCATTGTTAATATGTTTTGTAATACATACATGAATTGGGTAAAAATGTGATTTTATTCAGCACTTCCGAACGTTCCCGCTTTTGAGACATCCTGGGTGTAGCTACTCTGTCCACTGTAAAGGCTACCGGGAGTGATGTAATGTTTGTCAATCATTCGGGCCTTGCATTTACTTTGAATGGGGACCTACAATTTGGAATAAGAGCAGACTGAGGATCACACAGGAACCGATTGAAAGTAGACTTGTGGTCAAACCGTACCACAAGTACGGTTTGAGCCGATCAGGAGGTCGGAGCCTGTCTTTTGACGGCCGCTAGCGGCTACTTTGGCTGTCATCACATTTTCATCTTTGCCGTCACACAAAAGACAAAAGAAAAAGCTAAACGCACATGTGGAGTTCATTTTTTTACATTATCACTAAGCCGAAGTAGAACAACGAATTTGATCAAAATCTCAGGAACGTTCCCCTTTTCTGTTGACTTCAACATAATACATATTTTCCCCAAAAAAGGGGAAAAGATTGCACTGTACCAAATTCATCCTCTTGCTCTTTCTCCTTGCAGCCCACAGACTTCAAGCCAGTCCCGCTAAAGGTCGGCGAGGACGAGGACTACATGCTGGCTCTCAAACAGGAGATGAGGGGAACTATGCAACGGATGCCTCACAACATCAAGTTTAAGACCAATAAGGCAGGTGAGTGCTTTTGTAACCTGACTTCAGACAGAGGATCCAAGCAGACAATTGGCTGCTGTGTAGGAAGACGATGCAGCACTCAAACAGTGAGACATTTCATTTCAGTCTTATGTGAGAGGAGAAAAAGACAGCTCTATGGAGGAAAATTGAGTTTGATCTGCTGCAGATATGCCTATCTGTGGATAATAATGTTTGTCGAATAGCTGCTGATTAGTATTATAGGTAGTGTATACTCTATGTAATACATCTATGTATCGTGGGGTTAAGATCGGTGTACTGTATATTCTGGACTAGTCCAGTATGCAGTGGTGCCTTAAGATACCTGATTTAAGAGTTTTTCGAGATACTAGGCGTTATTCAGCAGATTTGTTTTCTTTTTTTTTTTTTTTTTGCTTTGACGTGCAATCGCATACTTGAGATATGAGCGCTGTATGGTGGCAGTTAACTCAACTCGCTTCACAATAAGCAGCACTTTGGCAAATAGTGAACAATTCTTCCCAAAAGAGGCTTGAAGCTGTTAAATGCCACTCCCAGTTGAAGTTTACTATAAAACGAAACATAAAACTAGGAGAATTACACACTGTGTAAAGCAACAACGCAGCTTTTAGTCCGCTATCTTATTACTAATGCTAACACATAACGGGAAACATATCGACATTCTAACGACGATGTTGGGCAGAAATCCCGTATGTCCAAATATGGTCAATTTCATATTTTTTTTCAAAAAGCGACACTATTGTTCTGTCCCCACTTTGTCTGTTATTTTTACGCAATATTAAACAATTTAAAGTGGTGAAAATACCTTCAGAACAAATCTGTTGACGCTCATGAACGCTCAAAACGTCGACTGAAAATAGTGATGTTCGATACATTTGAGTAGACTTATTTTGTATAAAAAATTAATTAAAAAACGGGCCTTGTTCATACTGTACCCTAGAGTTAGGATCAATGTATAGTCTGTATTTATTGCATGGGGTAAGGTTTACCATGTGGACATTCCAACAGCTTCTTCCCTCTTGCAATCAACTTCTTAAACAGCTAATTTACAATTCCATTGCAACATGCTGCCAATTATTTTGTCTGAGTTTGTTGTCACATTTCTGTCGGGCCAATTATATATTATTCGTGCACTCACTGTAGTAGTGTTGCCACGCTGCACTATTTGCATAACTGTTGTTGACCAATACTGGCCACTCATGCCAGAGTAGCATCTCCCCCATTTGCACACTGACTAAGGAGTATCTTCAACATTTGCACAAACAACATTGTCCCAAATTATCGCACTACTCGTCACTTTAAACTGCATCCACTCCTTGAAGTCTCGGCGCCCTTTGCACAATGGTCGTTGCACCGGACTATTGCGAGATTAGTCATATCGAACTGCTCTACGTGCTAGAGGACTCTGCATCTTTTTGCACAATTGTCCAAAAATAAAAATAATTAATAATAATACCGGCATTACCAGATAACTAGCAACCCTTTATTGCTCAGTGACTGTTTTTGTCAATGTCTTTATGTCTCAAAAGTGTTCCCTGTCAATTGACTGTCGGTTGTCGTACTAGAGCGGCTCCAACTATCCATCCATCCATCCATCCATCCATCCATCCATCCATTTTCTGAGCCGTTTCTCCTCACTAGGCTGGAGCCTATCCCAGCTATCATCGGGCAGGAGGCGGGGTACACCCTGAACTGGTTGCCAGCCAATTGCAGGGCACATATAAACAAGCAACCATTCGCACTCACATTCACACCTACGGGCAATTCAGAGTTGTCAATTTACCTACCATGCATGTTTTTGGGATGTGGGAGGAAACCGGAGTGCCCAGAGGCAACTGAACTGGTTGCCAGCCAATCGCAGGGCACATAGAAACTAACAACCATTTGCACTCACAGTCTGTTTGCATGAGTTTGCATGGGGAGAACATGCAAACTCCACACAGGCGGGGCCGGGGATTGAACCTCAGACCTCAGAACTGTGAGGCAGACACTCTAACCAGTCCAACTACCGGAGACAAATTCCTTGTGTGTTTTTTGGACATACTTGGCAAATAAAGATGATTCTGATGCGCTCTAGGCTAATAGTTTATAACCCCTTAGTATAAAATACTTAACCCGAGGTTTATTTTCAAAATGGAGGCTATTTTTAATTTTATATTCAGATGAAAACACATCAGTATGGATTCATTGTTGCTTTCATGAAAATGTAGCATGTCTTGAAAACAAGAAATGAGCATGTCATGTTTACTCAAAACAGATGTGGAGAAATACACACAGAGATACTTAAAGAAGAACGAGGTACATGACGACGAATGGACACCAGGTACTTTTTTTTTTTTTTTAACACACCATCGCAGGAGTGAAATAATTATTAATAATTTGTTCATTTTAAATTTTAAGACTGGAATGTCTTCCCAAAAGAACTGATGCCACAAAAGAAAACCAGAGTAAAAGCAGGTAGTGATTATTATGAAATAAGTGAATTTCTTTTGGTTGAATTATCATGTGGCTGGAAGTGACAGATTTGTAAAAGTTGTTAGATATCATTGAAAACTCTTTTTAAAAATAATTCATATCCATGATCATATTGGACAGTTTTGATGCATAATTTTTTGCACCAGTTTCAATCTCCCCGGTAGTTTCTAGCATAATCTAGAACCACTCGTGGTATGCAGGCTCCCTCAAGTTATACACAAAATAATTAGACTCAGTTCAGTTGTAGTTAACGTTAAATAAAATACATTTCAATTTTATCTTTAAAAGCTCTTTTTTTAAGCATTTAGATACAGTTTTCAACTTCTGCATGCAGTGCATTTTGATTGAATCTTTTTTTTTTTTTTTTTTAGTTTTCCTATATTTAAATGCAATGGCAATTTGTTACTGTTTATATTCTAACACGTTTTAGTCTTTTCTCACTTTTTTGTGTCAATTCCAGCTAAACGATACCCATTCAACTAATAAAACAATTTAAAAGTTGGCCAGAATTTGAATAATTTTGGCATTAAAGACTAATTAGCTAAATCCAATAGGGCCAAAGAAGAAAAGGGTGAAGATATCCAGCAAAGATACAGAAGATGTGTTGACCAAATTGAATGTGAGTAGTTTTGTTTGTTTGTTTTGGTTGAAAAGACTTGACTTGGTGTTCTGTATATGTTGAATGTTGTTGTCAATTCATCAGGAGCTGGAAAAGAAAGATGACAATGACAAATCAGATGAGGAGCAACCAAAGACCAAAGGAAATGAGGAAGATGAGGAGGAGATTGAAGAAGAGGAATATGAAGAGGAGCAAGTGGAAGTGAGTTACTTCTCAATGTGTTACAAAAATTCCTGCTGGTCCGTATGTAATAAATGGAAATTGTATTTTTTTTTTGTAGGACAATGACTACATTGACAACTACTTTGACAACGGAGAAGACTTCGCTGCAGGCAGTGATGACAATATGGATGGTGAAGCAACATACTGACTTCTACCTCAACTTGTTACTTTTCATTATAGATCCAGTGTGATACTTTTGTTTACGATTTAAAAAATAAACAGAGCTGTGTAAATGAGAAATGCCAAAAGTGTATGCACGCTGGCAATATTTGAAAATAGATTTTATTCCCCAGCCTGTAAGCACATTTACAGTTTGAAAGGCACATACTGTCAACAGAATGCTTTTCCATAATCTACACAAGTGGTGATGTAAATGGGCTTTCGCAAAAAAAAAAAAAAAAAAAAAATGTCCTCATTATGTTGGAAGTCTGTGCAACTAGAATTTTTTTTTTTTTTTAATGCAGTACTCTCTTGGCCATCTGAAAGTAAAGACATCCAAGGTAATTCAAAACTTTCAATACTAATATAAGTGTAGAATGGCTCCTGAAATATATTAATTCAATGTAAATTAAACAATGTGCACAATCATCTTCTCCAACAAATGGAAAATGCAGCATGGACCAAATACAGTACAATGACTTTAAAGATGACATATTATGGAAAATTGTGTTTGGTGGTGTCCATGTGCCACACACAGTATGAAGATTTCCCTCTCTGAAAATGCTTTTATGGTCTTTATAGTTACTCATGGTGCTACCATAAGTCGAAGCCAAGCTAGTCGCCGTGCTCACCATTGGCCCAGTTGTATATGGGGGTGGTCATTTGCATGAGACAGGACCACCCTCTCCAAACAGGATAATTTCAGCAAGAAATAGGGTATGAAGAGTGACCTATAATTCTTGATCCCTGGTATTTTGACAAAAGCACGTCACACACATTAAGACACTGCTTTAAATTGTGGAAAAAAACCAGTCACTTTTATAATCAAAAAGCACAAACCTGGAAATGCATTGTTGTGCACATTTGAAACAACAAAATATGTGTGTGGCTTCACTGGAAGGCAGCAGCATGGATGAGAGGAAATATATAAGTCCGGGTCAGTTAAATCAACAGAAATGTGTAAATGGTGTGCTCCCACTTATAAAGTGACTTTCCCTCTGAAGATTGCATTGACAAATCATGTCATTATTTAAACACTACTTTTATCATGTCTTTTTCCATGTTGTGCACTGTCCACTTTGAGCCCTTGTGGGGCTTTGTGAGGCACATCTCCAGCATGTCGTGAGGGCCCAGCTCCAGCGTGACTGTTTTCTAGAGGACCGTGGCCATGGTTATGTGCAGGAAGCACGTGGCCACGAACGTCTGCAGGCGTCCCGTGATGGCTGACTTCAGCCTTCATGAGGACTTCATAGTATAGCAGGTAGAATACAGGCGTGATTATGCCAACCACCAACATGATGACCACCGCAGTCCACCATCTCATGCCCCAGTCCGCTCCGTAATAAGGGTCCTTTTTCTCCACCGGTTTGTACTCCACATTGCCCAGCTGGTTTGGCTGGAGCGTTAAGGATGACACAACTTCGTTGAGGCTGCTCCTGGACGGCCCTGTGGATTTCACCAGTCGCTCAATGTCCTTGTCCTTCTCCATAAGGAAGCCTTCCACGCTGTCCGTAGAAGAGGACGAGTCTGTGGACGACTCGATGGGGAGGGCTGTGACAGCCGAGATCTGGATCGGGTGTCGGGATTCAGCGGTAGAGGAAGGTTTGAGAGGTCCGGTGTTGTGAGTTTCAGTCAGCACGCTGAAGCGCTTGACCGGGATCTTCGCTGAGCGCAGGGCGAAGAAGTCCTGCTCTGTCAGGAGGTTGTTTGAGCGCTTTAAATCGGCCACCTAAAAATAGAGGGAAGTATATTAAAGTGGACATAATATGGAAAAAGAACTGTGAAGTAACATTGGGGCTAATTTACATAACACACCCCACACGGATAAGGAGCGACTTTAAGGTGTTAGCCGAAGTCAAGCCCCCAAACTACACGGAATCATGTCAAAGACATGACTTACGCAGACCTTTAGTGTTATTATAGATTAACGTTTGCAATCAGTTTTGGCTTCTGATAACCAGCATATACTCGTGTGTTCGGCATCGTTGTCCACGCAGGGGTAGGGGGTAATTTGTGGATAATTGACAAGTGTAATGCGGCGAGTTGGTGATGGGGATGCTGGCTCCACAAGTGCTAATGCTATTTGGGCTGCAGCTATCGAATATTCAAACGATTATATCATCAGTTAATCGGATAAAAATTTATTCCTCATTCTCAAACACTGAGGTGCAGGTATTATTTCTGTCCACTTGGGGTCACCATCCTCACATCCTACTGTATCATCTGCTTTAAAAAGCGGCGCCCGGCAAGTGATGTGGCCGCCAGCAAATGAGAGCGTAGAGTTGGCTGGCTGTTAACGGGCTAACCCATGCTTGTTGAGTGAATTGGCGTGAGTTGTGGTCAACGGCAGCTCATGGATAAATGTGCTTATTATGTGTTTGTTTTCTTATTGTTTGCTCAAAGTGATTGAAAGTGCACCAGAGGCTGTGTCTATCATTGATCACCTGTGGAGAGATTACAATTTGTTGTACCTAGTGATTGTGGGCTATATTAAATTAGCTAACATCAAAGTGAAACGATCAAAAACTTGGACTGGACATTGTGTCTTTTACGGACCCTTTCCTCCTGGCTCGTCGCCATGGTGCTAACTTATTTCTACAAGGGGTGGTGTGTATGACTGCAGTAACAGTCAGTGTGAAAAAGGATCCCTGTAATACTCTGAGGCAGAGATTTTTGCCTCTATTTCAGTTATACCATATAGTATATAGTTATTTGATTAAACGTTGCTAATCAACCGGATGTCTTGTAGGTGGTCTTACTGCGATTAAGGTGAAAAGTTATCCAGTCTCAATCCAATACAGTAGGCAAATAAATTAATCCGGTTTGACTGCACAGTGATATAACACTGACTAAATACATGTCGTAAACAGATCAGTGGTTCTCAACTTATCATCCTACGACCTGCATTTTCCGAGTGTTGTAAAGTCGCGACCCACTTTCATAGAAGTGAAGAACAATAAAGATTTTTAGGTTTGATGAAATAAGTTTGCTGTACCGCCAGCGGCATATTGCTTGCCATGACGTCTTCCAGCCAAAGCCTGAGCTGCACTGTATTTGTTTATGTAGTAGACTAGTGGCTAGAGCACGATGAAGTAACATTTCTTGTTACTGTCCTAGTATTTCGTGTGGAAACTTGAAATGCCTATGTACTGTATTGAAAAAAATCTGAATGGGAATACATGTAATTTTTTTCACTAGCTTTCCACAACACATTTTTTGGTCCCGAGACTGCCTATCCACTAGTTGAGAATCAATGAAACAGATGACGGTTGACTTGACAAACGTGGAAAGCTCATGGAGTTTACAACCCTTCAACTGACTCAGACCAGAGAACATGAACTTGAGGTGCATCATTTGCAGACTGTTTCACCATTAAGTTCAGCTTAGAACCAAGATCTGGTGTGCCATGTTGCCACTATAGAGCCTACAAGTGTGGAGCCTACATGCAGCATTGTGTGTTCTTTCTAATTGGGTTGTGACTGTTTATTACGACTTGAAGACTGACAGCTTGACCAAAAAATAAAAAAATACCCTGGTACCATACTGCGCTGAATGCTAAGATTGCTATAAGGCTTAGGAAACTACTAAATTCGACAACACTATTTAATTCAGATGTCACTCTTGCTGCTGATCACATTCACTTGTGTGTGTATAGTATTATCTATTCATGTTAAGGTTTCCATTTGCATGTGCATGAAAATGAAACGAGAGGGGACATTTCATCAGGATAATGATCCAAAACATATTGCCAAGGAAACCCTCAATTGGTTTCAAAGAAAAAAAATAAAACTGCTAGAATGGCCTAGCCAAAACCTGACTTGATTGACTTTATTTAATGATAAAAATGGTGACGTGTTAAATACTTATTTCAGCCGCTGTTTGTGCCCTGTGTTTGACTGTTGCTCAGTCCAGAGTGTAGTCTGCCATTTAGCTGGGATCGGCTCCAGCTCACCCACTACCCTGCACACGATAAGCGGTATCAAAAATTGATGAGTGATTTATCGTCTTAATGTATCCATCCATCCATTTTCTGAGCCGCTTCTCCTCACTAGGGTCGCGGGCGTGCTGGAGCCTATCCCAGCTGTCATCGGGCAGGAGGCGGGGTACACCCTG
The DNA here is from genome assembly GCF_024500385.1 of Phyllopteryx taeniolatus. Lineage (NCBI taxonomy): Eukaryota > Metazoa > Chordata > Actinopteri > Syngnathiformes > Syngnathidae > Phyllopteryx > Phyllopteryx taeniolatus. The sequence continues at coordinate 18,019,299 of NC_084504.1, read as the reverse complement.
AACTGGTTGCCAGCCAATCGCAGGGCACATAGAAACTAACAACCATTTGCACTCACAGTCATGCCTACGGGCAATTTAGAGTCTCCAATTAATGCATGTTTTTGGGATGTGGGAGGAAACCGGAGTGCCCGGAGGCAACCGGAGTGCGCGGAGAAAACCCACGCAGGCATGGGGAGAACATGCAAACTCCACACAGGCGGGGCCGGGGATTGAACCTCAGACCTCAGAACTGTGAGGCAGACGCTCTAACCAGTCCAACTACCGGAGACAAATTCCTTGTGTGTTTTTTGGACATACTTGGAAAATAAAGATGATTCTGATGCGCTCTAGGCTAATAGTTTATAACCCCTTAGTATAAAATACTTAACCCGAGGTTTATTTTCAAAATGGAGGCTATTTTTAATATTATATTCAGATGAAAACAAATCAGTATGGATTCATTGTTGCTTTCATGAAAATGTAGCATGTCATGTTTACTCAAAACATGCCAATCGCAGGGCACATAGAAACAAACAACCATTCGCACTCACATTCACACCTACGGGCAATTGAGAGTCTCCAATTTATGCATGTTTTTGGGATGTGGGAGGAAACCGGAGTGCCCGGAGAAAACCCACGCAGGCACGGGGAGAACATGCAAACTCCACACAGGCGGGGCCAGGGATTGAACCCGGGTCCTCAGAACTGTGAGGCTGACGCTCTAACCAGTTGGCCACCGTGCCGCCGTCTTAATGTATTAATATTACAATTATAACTTCATTTCACATGTGCATGGCAGTTAAGATTATTCAAAAAAAATGTTAATCTGAATAAGAATAGCTGGTGTTTGAACTTTGGGTTCCTCAGTGTGTGCTTCACATTCTGTCATGGAGTTGCGTGGACTCCAATGCAAAAACTAAGAATAAACATGCACTTGATCAGTGATTCTCAACTGGTGGGTCGCAGACATGCAGTTAAAATATTACAGGGGTCCTCAGTTTACGACAGCAAGGAGATAATGCTATAATTTACTGTTTGTCATTGGATTGGTGTACTGTATTTTTGTGGCCTACAAGTGTTTTCATACAAATATATACTGTATATTTACTGACTTTTATACCATACGTTACTGCTAGCCTGTAGTGCCTTTCAATTTATCTACAAAGTCGGATTATGTCGTTGTCTTGCTATCGTAGTAGCAGTCAAATATTTAATGTTCATCCCAGGTCGGAGTTGCTCTTTATCTGGGAAACATTATCTAGATTAGTTGGGGTGAAAACACACCTTCCAGCTGCATCTAAACAGCTTCTCACCTAAGAAACGCGACGGGTGATTTCATTGCATAATAATGCAGACTGTAAAATCTGTTACGATTGTTTTGTTCTGTATTTTTTGTTTCCTAAATTCTTTGTTTCCTAAAAAAGAAGACGGTTTGTTCCGCCTCCTTTGTTTCCTGAAAAGACAATTGACGTTGCAATTCCCTAAAAAGGTATTTGTGCCAGGATATTCATTTTTGTACATGTTGTCATGCTCATCAGTTTCTTAATAAGGTCCTCTGAAAGGGACTTTGAAAATGTAAGCATGTTAACTAGTAACATCCATGAAAGTGTGTTGACTTAATGACAATAGGAAAATGCAGGTACAATTGTGACAACAGGTGCACTAGATTATATAAACGGGGCCCTTTTCAAGTGTGAGTGCATACTTACTGAGCAATGGTACTGCAAGGCAATGCTGTTCAGTGTGTCACCCTCCTGAATCTCTCTGGTCAGGTAGATAATGTCATCCATCCTCTCCCTGGAGGTGCTCCTGCGGTTCCTCTCCTTCCCACGCGGCCGTAGCTCATAGCTCTCCCCATCCTCCTCGGACAGCTCGTTCTCAGAACCGGCGGTCCCAAACAGGTAGGCGTGACCTCCGTTGGCAGGTTGAACCCCGGTGGCCGACTGGAAGCCATAGTGCTGGCCTCTACCAGTCATTTTCACTGCAATGGGGAAATAAACTTTTAGTTGACGTCTCAGTACTACCATGAAGCATCACCATCGTGATATAGCATAGAATTTGTGTGCATTACCCACAGAATAAGAACAAAAATGTACATTTAACCAGAGTATGTATGATGGCTTTAAGTCAACGTGTTTAGTATCTCCTAAATGTACTACACTACCACCCCACCCCCTTTATTTAACTACATTATCAGATAATCTAACAAAGTAAAACGTGACAAAGAAGATAACGAGCTACAACCTCAAGGGCCTCGCTGCTTGTGTAACACATCTGATTATTATCCGTCTCAGTGTGGCTATGTGGATGTTTTATTGTCCTGCATTGCTCTTTTGTTGAACACGGGCATCTGGGATTTGGACACAAAAAAAAAAGAAAAGACAAATCGAGGCTTCAGTTCACAGCAAGGTTGCAAACAAATCAAAATAACAAGCACAATGCTACTCACTGTAGTTGTGCGACCTAAACATGCACCTGTTGTAGCAGACATCTTACATGCAATACAATGTTAGTCCTGTGATCAAAGTGCAAAGATAACATAAATCTCCTTTTAAGAGAAATACGCAAAACTAAAACTGCAACTATACAGATTAACGTAATGCTATCTAGCGTCTATTAGCCTAGGGCTACTAGGTTAGCAAATTTCAACTGATCAGCGACGTAGTTTATAGCAACGCATACGGCAGAGGGCAACAACTACTTTTACCTGAATAAATCAGCACCGATCAGGTCAGTTCAATCATGATTACGTTGGTAATCCTCGGTGGTCTCACCTTCCCATTGCATAGCCTCCGCACATGCTAGCTACTGTTGAGCCGCTGACGGCCACGTCAACACAACGGTGACGTCATGACGCCGTTCGCGTTCAGGGTGCACAAGTTATCGCGGCATATGGCGCGAAGACAAGCCGGAGCGAGATTTCAGAAAGCTGAGGTCAAATTTGAATGTGAATAGCAGTATTGTTAAACATGAACTACACCAGTGATTCTCAAAAGGCTACGGGAAAGAATCGCCGATTAGTACAGTTCAGTTGTATTTAACTTTTCATTTCAATACATTTGCTTTTTTTGCATAATCTTTAACAACTGTTTTAAAACATTTTATTTGGGTACATTTTTTATGTAACTTTTAAGTGCAATACATTTTAATTGAATAATCTTTTATGTACCAGGTTTTCCCCTTTTATTGAAGCATAATGTTAATGTTCAAACTCTGCGTAATGTTAAAATGGCTTACATTTATATTAAATATACGTTTTAGGAATAAAACCTCTGACTCGTTTTTGTTGAACAGCTGATATTGGTCCATATCATATCACGTCAGGATTCGTGAATCTCCCTAATGGGGGCCCCTTACTCGCAGGCTTGTAAAAAAAATAAAATAAAATTCTTGCTTTATTATTTTTTTACTTGGTTACGTCTTTATCTTTCTTTTAAAAATGATATATTTCAGTTTTTTTTAAGTTATTTATACATTGAATGTGAAGTTTGCTTTCAGTGTTGGTATTTAAGTTATTAATTATTCGTAGTGTTGGGAAGATTACTTTGGAAATGTAGTTGGTTACAATTACAAGTTATCCTGTTGAAAATGTAATAGTAGTGTCATTATTTAAATTACTTTCTCAAAGTAATAACTAATTAACATTCAAACATTTTAATCAATGACACTAATACATTAGCGAGTTTTTAGCATGTTAAATTAGCGATCGAACATAATTTTGGGGTGCTATTGTGATGATTTGAGTGTGCATTGGTATATAATAGCTATAGAAGGTATAATACCAACTGGAAACTTTTTTTTTTCCTGAAAGGTTTTCATGTTGGAGGTGGTGGGGGGTGGGGTGGTGTTCCGCCCGACAGCAACAATATATAAAACATGACTAAATACTGCCACCATATATTGTAGTACATTCAGTGGCATACAAAATCATAATACAATCTGTGGATAACTACTAGCTGGATGTTGTTAAAAAAAAGGCCCAGCAGAGGATGTACTCGCTGCGGCTCCAGAGGAAAGACGGCCTGCCACAGGAGCTGTTGAGACAGACCTACACAGCGGTCATCGAATCAGTCCTGTGTTCTTCCATCACAGTCTGGTTTGGTGCTGCTACAAAAAAAAGGACAAACTCCGACTGCAACGCACAATCAAAACTGCTGAAAAGATTCTTGGTACCCACCTACCCACCCTTGTGGACTTGCACGCTGCCAGAACTAAGACAAGAGCATGCAAAATCCTCTTGGACCCTCTACATCCCGGTCACCACCTCTTCCAGCTCCTTCCCTCAGTTAGGTGCTATCGAACAATGCAAACTAAAACAAGCAGACATTCCAACAGCTTCTTCCCTCTTGCCATTAACTTCTTAAACAGTTAACATTGTAACATGCTGCCAATTTTGTCTTGAGATTGTTGTCACATCACTGTCAGGCCAATTATACATTATTCGTGCACTCACTTGAGCAGTCTCACCACTCTGCACTACTTGCATATCTGCTGTTGACCAATACTGGCCACTCATGTGCTTGAGAAGTATCTGCGCCATTTGCACAATTGACACTGTTCCAGATTATCGATTGCACCATTAGTCACTTTAAACTGCATACATTTCTTGAAGTCTCTGCGCTATTTGCACAATGGTTACTGTACCAGACTTGTTCTATTAGTCATTTCAAACAGCTCTAAATTGGTAGAGGACTTTGCATCTTTTGCACAATTGTCCAAAATAAATAAATAAATGTATCGGCATTACCACATTACTGGTAACATTTTATTGCTCAGGGAACTGTGTTTTTATGTTTCAAAAGTACAGTTGTCGTACTAGAGCGGCTCCGACTACCGGAGACAAATTCCTGGTGTGTTTTTGACATACTTGGCAAATAAAGATGATTCTGATTCTGATTCGAACATGTCAACACTATCATAGTGAAATATCAATTGTCCATCCTGTTGCATGTACTTTGTCTGCTTGCAATTAAATTGTTATGTTATTAAGTGTTTCTAGCGGCATAACATCAACTTTATACGACGACTATGAAGTTCAACGGCAAATCTCAACTTTTTGGTTTGGAATGGGCAATTCTCAAAGGCACCCATGGCGACGAGATCGATGTACATTGCCTCATTGACAAATTCAGCGACGAGTATATGTTTTGCTCGCATGGTGGCGCCCGTCGGCCTCCAATACGCGAAGCCATTTAAACAGACGAACCCTCCGGGGATTAAATTTAACATCGGGTCTCATTAGCTTCAACCAAGCGAGACGCTGTGGACGTGCGCGCGCATTAGCTAGCTAATCTTTGGACGGGGTCAGCGTGCGCGCTCCCGTGTGCACTCATTCACACACATGGCCGCGGTAGCACACCGGTGGAGAGACCGATAGGAGAACCGCGACTTTCACCGGCCACGGTTGCCGTTATTTACATGGAGTACCCGCTCCACCTCATCTTATTACCTCGGATCCCACCGCCGCCTCTTCGGAAGGGATAGCCGACTTTTAAACATTATCAGAGCGGGAGAAAAAAGGAGTATTTATCCATGTTTTCCTCAGCCATAAAGACATCTCAATAATTCGTCATGGACATGGAGTGGTCAGGTAAGTTGTTTTATCTTGTGTTTCCGTCAAAATGTAAATGTATTCCGCCCCGTGTGAACATTATTAAAACGTTTGGGACTTATGTCAAGTTTGTATTTATTATAGAGTGGTGGTGTGGTTAATTAATAAAGAGGGGAAACTAATGAGTCGTCACTCCTCCATCAATTAAAGTCAGACAGCTCCAGCAGACATCCCGTACGAAAAACCATTAAAAGTGACACGGCGCTAATTTTCTTTCGCACTGTGCCAAACGCTGCCCTTTTCAAGCCTCGTCCTTGCTCCCCTCCTCCTCCTCCTCCTCCTCGTAGCAGCTAATAACACCGAAAAGCCTAAATATTGATTCAACGCGATCAGTAAATGAATGGCCGGCGAGCCCATTGACGACGGAGACAAAAACGCTTCCATGGTTACATGCAGGATCTCCAGCGTGACTGCCACTCTTTGTGTGGGCTTTTCCCCTCGCCCACTGAAATCAAACACGGATCCACACACAAGAGTAGAACTGGGGTGGAAGGAAGACCCTCTCATTAAAACCCCCCACCCCCCAATTTATAGAGCTACCAGGGCTAAAAGTATTCTTGGCACACTTGGGAAATGAATGAACTAGGATGCGTTATGGTAGAGTTTGCACCCATACAAAGGCTTGATCATATTTGACACTATTTGAGCATGCAAGTTCCTACAGTAAGTGACTACTGTATGTCCAGCTCATCTGTAATGACTTCGACATGATGTCATCATCTCTCGCAAATCTCTTTTGTTGAATCCCTTCTCGCAGCCGGGGCGGGAAGGGAGGGAGCTGCTTCTGTAGCCATTCAGCTCTTACACCTGCTCCTCGCCAACCGTCTTGCTGCTGCTGCAAAAAAAAGAAAAAAGAAAAAAAGAATGGCAATTGTTTCATCACAAAGCATCACAGGCCATTGTTTTGTGAAATCTGTTCACTTTGATTAATACCGTCCATTTTGTCCACGTACAACCCCTGAGATCCTCTCTAGCTGCAGGCCCCTTTGTTTGTCAGTGTTTATGTCATTGCCTGGAAGGGGTCAGCCCCCCAGTGGCCCGTGTGAGGGCCCGAATGTGATTCACGGGGAGGAAACTGTTTTACTGCCTCCTAATGGCAGACCGGCACAAAAGGGGGTCAGTGCCGTAGGTGGGGGCTGCTCATTGATGAGAAGGTCTGAAGTGTTGCACGTAGTCCGGCTGAGATGGATGATTGCAGGCTATGAGAGAGGAATTGCATTCCCAGTGTGTGGCAATGGAGGGAAATGAACACAACAGTGTGACTAGAGTTACAGTGCTTTTTGACACCTTGGGTCTGTCCAGTGGGAATCATTAAATGATGTCTTCCTCTAAGCCAGGGTTTCCCAAACTTTCTCACACCCTTCTCACACACTTCTACAAATACACTCTGTATTGCAATAATATCAACGCACATTGTTTGTGCACAATCCTCATCAATCATGGGAACGAACACGCCCAAAATGGTCCCAAAATCATACAGTACTGTATGCAAGGAAGCTAAGATGCTCGACAATAATTTGCTAGCGAACACAGTCAGACCATATTATTTCTTTATCAGTAAGTGTGTTTTCACATATACTGTATATTGTACAGTATAACCACACTATAAACTTACTTCTGGGGCTGGAACGGATTAATTGCATTTCAATGGGAAACATTACCTTGGTATACGAATGTTTTGGTTTGCAAATGGAGTCATAGAATTGATTAAAATTATAGACTGACATAAACCGTGGACAAAGTTAAAATTAATCCATACTTTGGAAACCCTGATCTTAGGAATTTAATGCAATGGGACCATGTACAGCATTCTTTTTTGTTATCATGTACCAGTTGCTTATTCCTCCCATGACTTTTTAATATTTGTTCATGTTTGTTTATTCCACACCAAGAAATCAACTGAAAAACACATTTTCATGTCCTGTGATGATGAGTGTGTAACCCAGCTAATAAAATCTAATCTTAACTGAATATAAATTCAGAGCATTTGAATTAAATTTAGATTTTTTTATTTTATTTTTTATTTTTTTGTATTGTAATAGCGAAGGATTGTAGTGCGAGTGTATTATGTGACTTGGGTGACAGGTGGTTAAAGGTGGACTAAAGCCTGGACTGTTTGCCAGTCAATCACCAGGGTGATCGCAAATAGTGCATTGAGTGGGAGTTGATCTCATGCCAGCTGCATAAAGTCAGCTATGTGAATCACTACAGTACTAATGGGCCACAGCTGTAGTTAAAGTTTTAAAAATATACATGCTACACATTGGCATAATGTCCTTTTTTTTTTTTTTTTTTTTTTTTTTACCTATGATGATTTGTAGTCCTTGTCTTTTAGCCATGCCAGTTTCACTCATTCATCATTCAAGGTTGACTGCACTTGGGTTATTAAAACAAAGCAAGGGTGGTTTTGTGTGTTGTCCTGCGCTCATTTATCTTGAATGCAAAGTGACTGGGGGGGAGGTCTGGTCTGAAGCAGAAGTGCGTGTCCGAGGACAAATGGAGATACCTGTTATAAGCATTTTGTTATGAAACTGGTTTTCATTGGTTGTTTACCTAACAGTACATGCAGGAGAACTCGGCAAAATCCCTTTATAGAAAACAGACGACATTTAGTAATGTGCGTCACTCTGACAGAACCCAAAATGTTACTTTACTGTTTCTGATTGACTGTGAATGGGACCATGAGGCCTGGAAAGCCTGAATTTTTTTTTTTTTTTTTTCAGATTCACTCAACAGAGACATTATAAATCAAAATCATAGTTAAGTCTTGTATAATGGCAATGTTGTATGCCATGTTTCCGTAAGTCCTATAATCGTTTAGGCTTCCTGATGGGAGACATGTTTCAGTGGTTGCTGACCTTGGAGCAGCGTGACAGGGAAGTGGTGGACCAACAGAGATGGCCAACAATGCTGAGGTCTCTTTGGTAGTCCCAACTGAACCGATTCAGTTCCTGTTGAGTTTAGAATGGTTGCTGCAGCAAACTCTTGCCCATGACAGCATATACTGTAAGTCTACAAATAATCAAATATACGTACTGACACACACATTGTTGTACCCGCTTGATAGTAAAATGCCTGCGTGGTGTGCATGGGTTCCTTTTGCCTCAATTCTGTACACTTAAAAATCATATGACAATTCATAGGGGTTCATGACAATTTGTCTGCTGGAGAGCACCATACCCAAGAGTTTTTAGAGTGTTTAACCCTCTTGTAATTATCTAATATACAGGTTGTTCCAAAAAGGATAATTATTTGATATCTGATTATCTGGGTAAGGATACAGTATACCTATCAAAATTGGGAAAAAATTCACAAAATGCACTTTCATTGCTCGTGAATGTCATTTTTCACTCTGAGAAAAAAGGAAAACAGAATTTGCGTCCTCTTTTGGAGACATTATAGGGGGTCTTCAAGGATTCACAGGTTGCCATTCCAGCTAGAAGCGCCACTGCACATGTAGTCAAATTTTAGATAATTTGAGCAATAATTTACCATGTTATTTGAGTACGGCATTTTTTGGAACACCCGGTATTTATTAAATTAAACCCATAAATGTGTTGCAACCTAGGTTTCTGTCATAACGTCACACTTCTTGAAAATTAGCATCCCTCACCATTTTTGTAATTGCCATGGTTTATAGTATATCACGGGGGAACCCGTTTTCACAAGAATTAAGTACAGCACTTGAAAAGCTTGTAAGGTATTTGCTTTAAAATTATGGAAAATATATTTGTTTTTCTCGCAACTTGCAATATAGAACCTTTTCCGTGTGTCGCTGCAGCGGGGGGTTGCACGTGTACCAGCTCCTTTCTCATTCTTTGATGTCCCTCATTGTTGTATATTTAGTCTTAGCGGAGGAATTTCAAAAGTTGGTGGGGGTAGTTGAACACAGAGCGGTTGTGTTTGTCTCAAACAGATGCATTCATCCACTATTTCTTTTCTTAATGCCTGCCGTTTTAGATTATAGCTTTGTGAGATAAACATCTCAAGATAATAAACCTTGAGGTCATCTATGCGAAGTACTGCAGGGGTGCTAGATGAGAATGAAATACTTTGGATTCATCAATGATGGAAAATCCTTAGAAATCCTGATATTTTAAAGAGCTCTTCCAGAGATAGTTCCAAATGCAATCAAGAGAGTTCCAAATTAACAATTAATCAAATAATTCCGATTATAAAAACCCATCCCTAATAATTATACTCTTATCACTCCAGTATGATAGATTCCGTGCCACAATTATTGGTGGGTATATCATCCACTGAAAGAAATAAACATTTCACCTCAAATAGACGCCTCCCTTTTTTTCATGGAAAAATACTCGGTGTCGCCTTGTACAATTTTATAAAGGCCAATTTTCAGATAAATACCTGATACTTTTTGCAGCTGAAAAAAATACATGCCCTCTATTTGATAAAGTACTCACCGCAGTATTCATGATTTTGTGATTAATTGGACCAGAATTCACAAGGCAGGTTACAAACTGAGATGAAATAGACAACTACTCCTTTATGATAGTCAATCAATAGGTGAGAGAATGAGCAGTTTCTGTGCTGCCATCTGGTACTTTGGAGTTTTTGAAAGGGGCGGTTTGACACCTACAGTACTGTGAATGAGTGTGCAGCCGTGTCCTTGTTTACAACAGAGAGGGGGAAAAAGGCCATTCGGAATAGTATGGTTTGGATTCTTCTGGAGTGGTGGTCTGCTTGCCAAAAGTTGTAGAAACAACAGAAAAGAGAACTGTGGCCATGTTAGTAATGCCCGCAAAACCTCCAAAATAGCATGCGAGAACAAAAGTGCGCTCCTTAAAATTGTGCGCTGCTCAGTGAAACGCAAAGCCCGGCTTCTCCTCAATGGAAATAGCTCTTTTCTACCTCGTCCCTCTCTTTTGGGAGCGGTTTTGAAAAGCAATTAGCATTTCATCCAGGTCCAAGCTTTTACATGCAATGAAGTAATACCCGTTCCAAATTGGCCCTTTGGTCTGCGAGGCTGTGGAGAGCACAACCTTGTTTAATCCCCTCAAAGTGTCTTTCTGTCTGCCTCGATCACTGTGTGTCATACAAGCTAATCAGCCAACCAATGCACCAAAAATGCTTTAAACTGCTCACTACTACTGCTTCCTACTCAATTGAAACCACTTTCCTTTTCATACACCCCTTCCAACCCATTGCTTCTAAAGCAGAAGAAAACATTCTTGCTTTTATTTAGAGGTATGTGAGATGCACTTGGTGGAACTTTAGAGCATTCGAACACAGCTGCATGGACAATACCTCAGGAAAACTCTCCCCGCGCTCTCTGTTTTCATTTTCACAGTAAAATGCACATTTGATTGACAGACCCATGCCCTTGAAGGAGAGAAAGGCCGGTGTGAATTATCTTCCGATAATAGCCCGAGGGCTGACCTCATGCATTTTTGTTCTTTAGGAGGGGATTCATTCAAGATTTCCCTGTGTGGAATGGCATGATTTGACTGCAATTCATCACCTTGCCATTCTTATTTCCTCAACTGTCCTACCTCCTCTTTTTGCAGGCTTTCTGTTTTTGCCCCTAAAAATAAACACAAATCTGTTTTGGCGTAGAGCTCTCTAAAATAAGTCTGGTGTGTAATACAAACCTTTGGCAGATTTAACAATGTATGTTTTAGCTCTACTCATTTATTATGTCTCTTAATTTCTTCCCCGCACGGCGAAAACATTGACTGACCTAAAAATACCTGAAGGAAAAACTACATGCACAGTGCAATTATGGGCTTGTAAGTTGACCCACTATGTGATGCGTGGCCACGCCGCCTGTGGACGGTTTCTGAGGTAAATCTCGACAAACACTGGTCTGGTGGCATCGCTAAGCGCAGCTCAAACATAAAACAAGTCAATAAACAACGGAGAGAAGGCGTGATAGTATTTTGGAACCATCAGCACAACTTGAGCTACATAAATACACACTGTACTCTAATAATATACTGCATTAACATTTTTTGGTTTCGCTTTTAAGGATAGACTTTTGGCAAAAGATATTTGACAACTGCCTGGTTTTCTTTCAACTCAAATAACAACCCAGCAATATGGCCACAGGGAATATCCATTTTCCAATGTTTATACAATTTAATGTTTTATGTTGTACTGTACTATGAAACACAGTAGAACCTGCAAAAGTGAACTTCCAAAGCTGAACACAATTTGTTTTGTGATGCTGGTTGACTTACTTCCAAGTTGTTCTAATTTAAAAACATATTTTCACATTGAAATACATGTCAAGTGAATTTGTTTATCCACACCCACACTGTTGCTATCATAAAACCTCTGTTGTATTAAAGACTTTGTAAAACAGAAATATGTTATACATGTTTGAAGATAATTGCTGAAAATGTGAAAAGACAGAAAGAACTATGTAGTACTAAATTGTGGAGTATAGCAATAAACTGTTTTTCACCATTTCAGTTTTGCTGTTTTTGGGGGGGGGGGGGGAGGAGGTCATGGCTAAAACATTGCCTCGTGATGCATTTTGGAGTTCAGCATGAGTCACCCCTCCCCCTCTATATAAGAACTTGAGCGCCTTTATTCACATCAGTGGAGAGCATCATTTTTTCCTTTTACCATCACTGTTACCATCATTAAAAAGCCATAGTAAAATCTGTAAATCAATCAATACTCGGATGTAATATTAGTTGAACCTTTGAGGTTTTTTTTTTTTTTATCCAGAAAATTATAGTTGGTATCACTTTTACGGTGCTCGACTTTGATGACTCCACTGTACTGTATACATGCATACTGATACGTGGATCTATCTGTATGTTGCCGTTAAGTGGTCCAATGTAACCAGAAGCTGTTCTGCAAGGGCGTCTTACGACCAGGGCAACATCATTGCATAAAAGCCACATGGGAAAGCCCTTGATTAAACTCCACTGACTGATGTCCAACACACCCTCTTCCAAAAGGGAAGTACAAGTATCGCATTCCACTTCTAAACCTTCAAATACTGAGAACTCTCACTGTGAAGTAATTACGGGAGAGGCAAAATCCACAATGTAATTATAGTCACAACAAATTCTGCTTTCAATGAGAACTCTAACATATCTTGAATGATTTGAAGAAAAGCGAAGCCTCTTGCTGTCAAGCATTCACCAGGCATGTATTATGTGGAGAATCCTGCGGTGTCACACTTAACTGCAGTCATCCACGAAGTCCAAGGCTTCCATTGAATAATTGATTCGGGAGATTACGACACACTGGCCGCTGTCAGGCGAAACCCAAGAGGCATCATCGTCGTGCGTCCAGGAGTTGCCCGGCAACTAGACACCCACGATCGGGATATCTAATAGATCAATGAGCGAGTCCGTGTGTGCAAGGGATCCAATGCAGCAGTTCCTGTGAACAGAGCTCATGACACTGCTGGGATGAAAGGTGACAGGGTCAAGTCACCGCAGGCTGTTTTATCAGCATGCCTGCTCACTGTGCTTATCAGTGCGCCTGCCGAGAAGGGCTTTCTAGAAAAGACTAATCCATCACATTCATGCCCATCTATTTTCTCTACAACTGGAGCCTATCCCAGGTGACTTATGGCACTCATATTCACACCAAAGGCAACTTCAGTTGACCTCAGGTACATGACAGCAACACTTTGGGAAGAAGCCAGCGAGACTGCAGAGTACCCTATTAGACACAGTACACATTAGCACACAGTAAGAGCCATAGAGTAAGCTGGAAATGGATAAAAATGTGCTTTTTTTTAGCTGTTTGTTTAGTGTTTTGGAACCTGTAACGCAAACATTTGAAACGCGGTTCTGAAAATATACATTTTTGAACACGACACTGTTTTTAAATGTTTGTTGGCAAAAGCTGAGTATATGAACATTACTCACAACCTTACAGCAACACTGGTCAACTGTGTTTGTGTTAAGGTAGTGAGCTTGATTATGATTTTCCAACAAAGTGAATAATATACTGTAACTGTGATAAGGGTAGAACTTTAAAATTTAAAAATTCATTTTTTGATGCTTATATGACACAGTGTGTGTTCCTGGAAATAATGTATGACATGATTAAAGATAATAATGAGTAAGTTGAGTGAGGTCACAGCATCAGTCAATTCTGAAGGTTCACTGTGGGAGCTCTCTTTAGTTGCGGCGTTATCTTTGGCTAGCTAAAGTACTTGGGCCAACAATCCATTTCATTTGCTTTAGTGATTGACAGTGTGTTCAAAGCTCTCTGGTGCCCTGGCCAATCACCAGCTGAGCATTTCTACTAAAATGCAGTTTTTTTTGGTTTTATGTTCGGTCTGTGGCAGAATGGTTTGCTAAACCCGTGGCTTCATACGCATGTGTGTGCTTGGATGTCACAGCTTTGTTCGCAGCAGCTGTATAAGTGTCAGAGGTCTGTGCCAAACACGGCATGCTGCCGTTTTCTTGATGGACAGATCCTTGGTCTGCCTGTAGCCCCTGGGATCATGGTTGGCACATCACAAAACACCCGAACAAAAATATCCCGGTAATTGTAAATCAGATCTGTGCCATTCACGCAGCATCTGTTTTCTATTAGGCACCTTGAAAAGAGTGCAGTATTCTTGGTCAATGGACCACCATCTTTTTTGTGTGGCTGGGGTTGTAGGAGTTCATAAGAACCAATACTGTTTGATCTGAGATGATCTATGATATTATTATACCTGTAGAGTGGTGGCTTCTCAGAAGAGTTGTTGTGATTAAGAGCCAAAGTAGCGCTGAAACTTTATTTTTTGCTAAATTTAATACTAAATTCTTAAATTACAAATTGCCTTTGAGTGCGGCACAAATATTAAGGTAATTTTACATGGCAGACAACAGACAGTAACAGTGACAGACAGTAAAGTGTGTTTTTCAAGTACAGTACATGTCTTTATTTCAAGAATATAATTCATAACATGGAAACATTAAGTGATTTGTAACAAAAATGGAATGGAACAGTAGATGGAAAGACAGTTCATATAAAACGAAATAAGTGCCTACAGTTTTACTTTACTGAGGCTCTTTTAACCCCTTGCCTAAACTGTGAACTTTTAAAAGTGATTGCTAGGCAAGTCTATCTACTATTACTGTATGCATATCGTATATCTATAGAGGTAAAAATGGACAAAAGAGTAAATTATTACATGTAAGGAGTCTGGGAGGAATGTTGCGACAAACCAAGGTGAAAACTGAAATAACGGGAATTTAATGAAATTACATTAAAACTAATAAATGGATTGACTGAGACCCAGCCTCTTTTTACACACTAACTCACTCACCTCTTCCCTCTCATTCCCTTTAAGCCTAAACCCCTTGCCACCCACCAGCTTTAAATCCTTTTTTGATGTGTTAACCAGTCATCTTTCCACCATGGTATATTTGTGCAATGCGCACATTTATTCACAAATAAAACAAATATCCACACTCACACCAAATAAACAAACATATTAGAGTTAGCTAATTAAAGTTGGTAAATTATCATAATATTTTACGCTACTAACACACTAATGACTTCTATTTAAGTATTTATACCATTCTGAGAATAGCTCACAGTAGTATAAGTGGAATGGAACATTATGGAAACATTACTATTTTCAAAGTCCAACTTTCCTAGAGGTTTCTCCCATTAAAATGGAACGAATAGCATGACATCTGCATGTAACAGTCCTTGCTTTTTTCTAACTTTTGAATAAATAGCATTTTCTCAAAGATAATGGTTACAGTTATACCCTTGGCAAGACCGCGTTGTGCAGATTATGAATGAAATGAGTGGAAGGAGGGCGGCAAGGAGGTTGAGGACAGTAGCCATAGTCCTTCATTGGCTCCACCCCATTTGTCATGCTGGGTTGTTTTGTTGTGTTAACCATGACAACTGTCTCAGTGGCTCCATCCAGCTTCAGGATTATTCATTGTGAGAGGGCTGAGCATGAGGAGACGAGCGCAGACGTGAAGATGATTGTAGGAAGCAGGAGAGCAGAAAAGATAATTAGAGGGGAAGAAAGGAGAATGTTGGCCAGGCAGAAATGCCAAGAAACCTTGTGCCGAATACGTGAAACTACTGATTTGGTCACATTTACTTTGGCGTGACATAGTGAATTTGTGTGGTCAAGAAAAATGGCGTCAACAACAAGTGCTTTAACAGTCATGACAGCATGAGGACAACAGCTGTTTAAATTATGGAATATTACCAGTTTGTTATACCACCATGACCATCTGGCCAGCCTTTCTGAACATATGGCTCCTTTATTCTACACAATCTGTTATTTCCATTGTACAGCATTAGGTTTAACACATCCAGGGATAACTACCTATTTAACCACTGAGTCAGCTATGATTATGATGTCTCTTTATCTCTTGAAAATCTGTGATTTTGGATGTGGAGAAGACATCTTCCTGATTCTTAGTACATCCCTCAAAATGCCAATTTCAACATCACGATAATTTAAGAACCACATCATTCGCCTAATAGCATAATTGCCAAAGTTGTTTTTAATTTACTTTCACAATATCAGTAAAAATACCAATGTGCTTGTTTTAAAAAAATAAATTAATTAATTAAATTAAAAAAAAAATTTCTTTGTGTAGATTCTCAGTCATTCAGTCATTGTAATCGACAGAAGTTGAACTGAGGCAACCAGATTTTTCTTGTTTGTTTTTTCCCCCCCCTGCTTCCAAAGTATGTTAAAAAATGCCTTGGGCAATGATGCTATTGGGCTAACGAAATGCAAATTTTGGGTTCCCCATTGTCTGCGATTGGCTAGCAACCAGTTCAGGGTGTAACCCGCCTCCTGCCCGATGATTGCTGGGATAGGCTCCAGCACGCTCGCGACCCTAGTGAGGAGAAGCGGCTCAGAAAATGGATGGATGGATGGGTTTCCTATTGTCAAAAGGAAGTTGTAATGTACTGCTTTTTGGTCCTTTGGAGCAACAGCCAGAGCGTTGTTACCTTTAAGGGTTGAGCTGGGTTGAAAAACATAATTTGTGTGCAGCAACGAATGAAATGCGAAGCACTGTTCTTAAATAAAAGCTTGTCTTCTTAGAATAGTCTTCTTGGAATAAGTAACCACATACCAAGAAGAAAGGGTACCAAATACATACTGTCATATTCTTCTTTAGTAAATTCAGTAAGGGATTAAACTTTGCCATCAGCCAACCTAACTGTCCCTAGATGAACTGCACCACTTGGTGAAAACCAGACATGGCACGTTTGCCTACAATGAACCCAAAACCCACCAATTCTAACCTTGTTCTTCATTTGCATCTTCATACAGGAATGACCATTTTCCTCCATTTGGCCGGGTTGGTTTTGACTTTGTCCATCCCTGGCGCAACATCTGAGTCGGCCGCTCTGCGCTTCTTAGGGCAGACGGACTTTGTTGTCAACGAGAGCAGCACGGCTGTGGTCCGGCTGGTCGTGGAGAGAGTGGGAGACCCCGTCAATGTCACGGCTTTGGTTCTGGTAGGACTTGTGTTCTAAGCTTACCCTAAAGCACTGTTAGAGTATCCCATGCCATATTATGCATTGATGCTTCTTTATTGTACTGTAGTATGTAGTTAAACTGAACTGAATGAACTGTCCACCTTCAAAGCCTGTAACCGCTCAGTCTGTAATATCTTCCATTGCATTTTCAGGCAGTCAAGCCTTTAGTCATTGCAAAAAGTGATGGCAACATCAAAGATGGTGTGTGCCAGCAGTTTGGAAAACTCAGTTGGGGTTTGGCTTTATGGGCTCTACGTGGGGGTTTGTGTCAGATGCTCACAGTTGGTGTCTAACAAGATGAGCTGGCCATGCAGTGGAATGTGGTGAAGAAGTTAGCGTCATAATGCCTTTAACACAATTTCTCTTGAATTAACTATTATACATCCTGCAAAAACTCAGCAAAAAAATTGTAGGAAGTTTCATGTCAGGAAAGGGATAGATGGAGGAATCCACTATAGATCATGCAATATCCAGCCTTCTTTCCACAGCACACTATTCTTGAGCATTACTTGGTTTGTTCATTTCAGCTGGAGGGATTCGACACAGGCGATTTTGAGGCTGTTAATGCTGCCGTCTTTCTGCTGTCCACTGAATCCAGTAAGACCATCTTCATTGCAGTAAAAGACGACGACCTGCCTGAAGCGGATGAGACGTTTACCTTTAACCTCACTCTACAGGTAAAAGGCTCATCATTCGGGTCTTGCAGTATAAGTTCATCATTCCTGTGTATATCAAATTTATTTTTGCTACGGATGTTACCGCCGTTGCTCTACAAGCATACATTTCACTGTTCTGATTCCGAATCCTTCACACGAGCCACTAAGCAATGGGATGTGGAGGCGTCAACCACAGTAAGCCCTCTTTTTCGGTTCTTTGATGTGTGTCCACCATAAGACTTTACTGGGGTCAGACGGGGTGGGGGAAAACGTACATGACCAGAACACCTTTGAGGTTTCCCTTTTAAAAGACAGCGCCGTGAAAGGAAACTGACTGTGACAGCCACAATTTCCCAGCAAGTACATTATGTATTCTACTTTGCTGGTGAAACCCAATTGCAGATTTAAGCTACTTGCACTGAAGGTCTAATTCTTTTCAAGCAACGTATTAGTTCAGTTAGGTGAGAAAATTGCATTATGCACAGATGGTGTGGAGCTACATTGTAAATCATTCTAAACAGAATTACTTTCACAGCTTAAGATTCCTTACACCTAGAAGCTATTGCCATGGTTTCAGTTAGCATTTAGTTGTCAAGTTTGATTGATGAGTTAAGGTGGGAAGAGTGCTCATCGCCGTCTCATCAGTTGCCCCAAGTCCAAAGATAAAGGAGGATCATGATTCACCGATTGTCATCTTTGCAAAACAAACCTGACATCCCTCACAACATTGTTTATTTATCATCTTTATGTGACGTCTGGTTATTTCCCTGTGGTGCATGCCTGTATTTAGCCTACAAGCAGAGTGAAAGAAAAGATGAGGCCCACTTAGCCCTTCTATTTACACTACAGTGAAGACAAAGCTTTCAGTTTACGAGAGGGCTGTCTGGAGTATAAATGTGCACTGCAAGTAGGATCACACATCAAGCATTAAGGTAAAAAGAGAGAGAGTGACATTCCGGATATATGTTGTTTTTGTTACATTGTAGGCACATCATACTCGTCTGTCTTCCATCACCAATTAAAAAACAAACTGCTTTACATTAGTGATGGACATTTGAATACATTTCCTTGACTGACTATGGGGGAAACTAATGATACATTAATCAGTTCATTGTTGTTTTTTAAATGTATTGTATATAAATTATATTGTAACTGTTTTCCCCCACATTATAATGTTCTTCTGAAAGCAACCTAGTTGAGACTAAATCAAGAGCACCGCTGCTCTTTGTAGCCAAATAGTGCACTCTATAGAGCCTCAGTGATTAAGACTTGATTAATTAACAATCAACTCCACACAACCAAATAATTCAGATCATTATCAATCAATCAACGATAATGCCAATCCCTAGTTGAACTATTACAATACAAAATGGACCCCACATCCGGGGAAGTGGTTAGAACGTCTGCCTCGCATTTGCAAGGTTCTGAGTTCAATACTTGGTTCAGGCCTTCTTGTTTGTTCTCCCTGTGCTTTTGTGAGTTTTTTCAAGGCACTCAGGCTTCAAACATTCATGTTAGGTTCATTGAATACTCTAAATTGTTCATAGGTGTAAATGTGAGTGTGAATGGTTGTTAGTCCATATGTGCCTCGACTGCCTGGTGACCAGCCCAGGGTGTAGCTCGCCAAAGTTAACTAAGTAGGATCCAGCACACTCGTGACCCGAATGACAACAAGAGGACTAGAAGTGGACGGATGGAAACTGTAGTCCTAGAGTGGAAAGGCTTAAAACTTAAACCAAGTATAATTTTCTGAAAAATAACAGTTTTACTGAACTACGTTCAGGGTAAGTAAGGTATGAAGCTAATTCTTGATTCAAGGCTTGCTTGAGACTGAGGCTCAGAGATGCAAATGTGTGTGTGTGTGTGTGTGTGTCAGTGGACTCCTGGCTTGCTCAGTGGCTTGGCTCTGTTCAACCATTCGTACCCTCAGTGACCACTACAAGACTTCAGCAGTAACAACAAAGCTCTGTTACAACTGGGAAAAGCCCTTTATGAATAGAGTGTTGAAGGCAGTGGACCCTAAGGATGCTGTTGTCTTTCACGCATCGCTCTACCACACGCTTAGCCAAGACATGGTGGTTGTGGAAAAAACTACCTGCCGATGCTAATGAAACCCTGCCTATCTAAAAGGTGCAGAAATACTCTTTAGTGTCTCATTTTATTTGGCAATTACATTCAGAAAAAAATACAAAAGTCTTTCGTTTACTGAGAGCCACACAGGAGATTTTGGGATTGTCAGGTCTTAAGGCCGAATGATAACGCTCAAGAATGAAGAGGCATCCTGCCGAGAGGCAAAGTGACAAATTAAGTGAGCTGAGACCAGTACTTCCTGTCTTTGTGCCTTCTCACCATGGCGTCTCAGTAGTGGTGGAACAATAACGAAGTCAAGAGAATAAGGTTTTGAGCATCATGGCTGACGGAGGAGGTGTGGTGACCTAGTTTAACTATTTGAATTGCTTTCACTCTCCAGAGCTCCTCCAACGGTGTGACACTGGGAACACCCAACATAGCCACCATCACAATCCTGTCCAATGATAATGCCTTTGGAATCATCGCCTTCAACTCAGTAAGAAAATCCAACATCATCAATTAATCTTATCTGTGTGTTCCTTTCAATGTGTAACTGAAGTGGGAAATGTGCATTTGAATCCTATACTACTTCAATGACCTCAAATCATACAGGTTAACTTATTGTATGAACAATAAGTACTGTGGTTGCACAAACAGATGTCAATTATTTTACTTCTAAGGATAATTGAATCCACCTCAATCCTTACTTTAATGTATCAGTAGTGGGAATTCAGTTTCCATGGCAGCCGTGGAGTTTTGGGAACCATTTGTCCTACCACCTCCAGATGGTTTAATGTGATGGATGATGATTTGCCAAGTCCTGTTGGGGTTTTAACTGATATCCGAGTTGGACTTTTTGGGTGTCAATTTTAAAGTATTTTTTTTCTGTTTCAGCAATTGTCAATGTTTATTGTAATAATAATTAAAGGTCAACACCAAAATGACAAAGATTTGACTTGCCTTCACCCAATGAAATCATGTATCATATTCTCCTGGTTAATCATTATTACACTGATATTTGTTATTTGGCATCCATTTGATAAAGAGCTATCCCGTTTGTTTGTAAGCTTGTGCTACTAATTATCGTACTGATTTGAACCCATTTGAACAAGATCATGTACAAATAGAGATTTAATTATGTTTGTCATATCTCTCTCTCACATCACAGACTGAGGAGGTCATAGTTGATGAACCGAGAGGAGGAAACCAGTTTGTGCCTCTCACTCTAATCAGGGAAAA
Source organism: Phyllopteryx taeniolatus (assembly GCF_024500385.1). Classification (NCBI taxonomy): domain Eukaryota; kingdom Metazoa; phylum Chordata; class Actinopteri; order Syngnathiformes; family Syngnathidae; genus Phyllopteryx; species Phyllopteryx taeniolatus. The sequence continues at coordinate 17,998,290 of NC_084504.1, read as the reverse complement.
GGGGACATACGGAACAGTGACTGTGAATTTTGAGGTGAGAGAACATTGTCCATCAAAAAAGCACATTGTCATCCCATGTTATGTTTTCAAAAAGGACTTATTTAATGTAAAGTGTGTTAATATTCTACTGAAGATCTCTGGGGGGCTCAATCCTGCCTTTGAGGACCTCACTCCAGACAGAGGAAATATCACGATTCCTGTTGGACATTCTGTCATTCACTTCAGCATCCTCATCCGGGATGACCAGGTCCCAAGCAACAAGCAACAGCAAATTATTTACAACTTCATATCACCTTATTGATTGGATGGTTGCTTAAGTCCTACCATTTTTCTTCCTGTGGACCAGATTCCAGAAGATGATGAAGTGTTTTCAGTCAAGCTCACGGGCATAGCAGGTGGAGCTCTCCTCAGGCCCAACGGCAGCAGCGTTCAGCTGAGGATCCGACGTAATGACAGCCCACTGAGGTTCTCACACTCGATCATAGCAGTTCCAGAGTCTGCTGGGGTCATCGCCCTGAATGTGACACGTGGTCGGCTAAGTGAGGACGGGCCACTTGTTGGCTCTGTTGACACTGAGGTACTTTTGGTCCCTCCGGCTCCTGAATTATGAACATAATAACATTAAGCATGCTTTTCACACTTGCGCGCTTTAGGTCCATTTTAATCACATTTATTTGTTCGTTAGTTCATTGACCCACTTGTTACGAGTCATTTGGTTATGTATGAACGCAGTAATCAAACTCTTGTTTGGCTGCAAACAAACTCTGACAAAGATCTGACAAAAATGTCGAACTGAACAAAATGGCTAATGCACTACTTGGGTTTGTTTCTTAGCGGCATAATGGTGATGGAACTACAGGTAGACAAAAGTGAAGACAGCTATAGCATGCATGCGGTTATTCATAAATCCCTATTTGCGCCGTGTGCTTATTTAAGCTGTTTCTCTCACTCGTCCATAAACCAAACTACTTCCTGATTACAGTCTTGCAACCAGTAAGAGAAGATTGCTCCTCCATGGGTTGTTTGTGACATTCTTCGAGTTCTTCGAGTGTGCTCTCCCAAATTTTAAACGCAATTTTACACAGGAAAGACGGATGCATCCAATTTTCACACACTGATGAGTTAAAACAAACAAAGCATGGGTTTTTTAGAGTTGCTGGCTTCCGCAAAATTATCGGAGTGATAGACATTTCTGTGACTCTGTAAAATATCTGTTTGCCTCTTCCACTAACACTTCCAATTCCATCACTTCAAACTTTTTTTCAAATGTTTTGCACTTGTGGTGCTCTGCCAAATGTTCCATGATGAAAAACATCAGAGCGACCTAATGCGCAAAACTCTCTTTTATATAAGTCTGTCGCCACCCCTTTTACACCTCTTCCCAATCATAGTAAATCAGACGTTTGGTATTTTAGAGTGTATAATTACAGTAGTATAGAAAATATTTCCACAACAAGAAACATCTGTAACCAACTGTCTCCAGGTTTCTGTGGATTATGTGCTTGTAAGTGGAAAAGGTCCGGTGAGCGCCACAGCTGATGAGGACTTCATTGACCTGCAGCCGGTCAGGACCGTCACCTTCCCTCCATTTGTCTACAAGTCTAGCTTGTTGTTTAACATCACGGATGATGAAGTGCCAGAAATCGCAGAGTCTTTCCAAGTGGTACTGCTGGAGGCAAGCCTTAAAGGAGATGTGGTACTAGTTTCACCCTCGACTGTGCTTGTGACCATTGAGCCGAATGATAAGCCACATGGCGTCCTGTCAATCACCAGCAGTGCAGTCATTCAACCAATCAGCATCGACGAGGACCTGACACAGAGGTGGAAAACCTGCATGTCAGATATGAGTTACAATAACATTACAGTATTCTAACAAATTTCTGTTGTTGTTCCTCCAGATTTGAGGGCATCGTTATAGTTAGAAATGGAGGTAGCTATGGCGAAGTGTCCGCCAACTGGTCCATTAGTCGAAACTCTAGTGTCCTAACGCCAGTATCTGATGACTTGGCACCTTCGGCTGGGGTGGTGACCTTTGCCCCTGGCCAGGTAACTGCTGTGATTCCAATAAATATCATAACAGACGATCTACCTGAAGAGGCAGAAGCTTTTGTTCTAAGGCTGCTGCCGCATTCTGTGACTGGGGATGCTGAGGTGGATGAACCAATGGAGGTCAGTGGAGAAAGAGTCATACAATTGTTATAAATGTTGAAGCTTGTTTTGGGGAAATACGGTACCCTCCAGATTTTGTGCATTTGTTTTTCATTTCGTAGTGTGTGGGTGTTTGTTACAAAATATAATCTAATAAGTTAGAGTGCAATTGGCACATTTTGAAAGCTAATCACTTTGCTCTGTGGGGTTCCCATTGATGTAGCTGAGTTGATACAAAGCAGGAGCAGCAGGCGCACTAAATGTGTGGTTTTGTGCATGTTTTTAAAGCGTGCAGGGTGAAATGGTGACAGGATTTTATGGTTTCCATCTTCATCATCCATCATGTGAAGTAATTTTAATTGATTCGAATGGGACCCACACACTCATTGTGTGCTAAAACTATCACATGATTTAACCAGTCCACAATTTTTGTTTTTTCCCCTCAATTAACATTACAAAATGATCAGTCATAAACATGATTTGTGCCAAACCGTAAATCAATTATTGTGTACATACCAGCCAATGAATCACACACGTGGGATTCAGGGAGAGAAAAGGCCCTAATTAAAATAGTCAACACGACTCCAGTCGAGTTAATTAAAGAGGATGCATCTCTAAAGTTAGCTCAAAGATCTGTTTTACCACGTTCAAGCTTCAGATCCTTTCCTCTTCGTCCTCACCTCACCATATAACCTGGGCCCAGGGACTAAATTTTAGGAAAAGGAAAACAAGACTCACTATAAAAGATGTTAATTAGACTCATGTGGCCCCCATGTTCAGACGTCATCCTCTTTGAACTACTTGCTCAAATATGGCATACTCCATGTTGAGTCAGATTAGTTTTTGATGGAAAGTAAAGATATACTTATTTATTTTGTACACTTTTTTCTTAGATGGTGTTTTACATCCAAGACAGTGACGACGTCTACGGCATATTTCGCTTCAACCCGGAAAAAGAGCAAAGCATCCAAAGCCAACCTGAAGGCCGTTTCCTTTCACTAAACTTTCTGCGGGACAGTGGCATGCTGGGCAAAGTCTCAATGAGTCTCACAGCCCTCTACATTCCCGCAGGTCCGATAGACCCAGTACTGGCACGAGACCAGGTTCTAAATGTTAGCAGAACTGTGAATGTTGTCTTCCCTCGTGAACGTACGGCCCTCGTCATACTGCCTATCAGGAGCGATGCTTTTCTGCAGAATGGAGCTCATTTCTTCATACAGGTAACTTGGAAAGAATGTCCTCTGATCTTACCATTGTGCATGCATAAATCAGAGCCAATTGAAATTTTGAGTGTCTCTTTTGAATATGAGAGTGGCACTCACATCTGGCCTGTTGTCATGGAAACATCCCAACTATTCACTCTAAGCTTAAATCCATGTCTTTTTCTGTTGTAAAAACCTAAAAGAGTTTGTCTGACCAGAAACAAGCAGAAAGTAGCAAAGCACATTGCATCATATTTGATCTACTTTTACCTACTGTGCCTGCCTTCATATCGATTTCTAGATTTTAATACAATTTACTATTAGGGCAGAACCATGGCGTAGTGGTTATTTCTGAGGTTCAGGATTCCAATCTCAACTCAGCCCTTCTTTTGTAGTTTATGCATGTTCTCCTTGTGCTTGTGCGAGTTTTCTCCGGCTACTCTGGCTTCCTTCGACATTCTAAAATCATGCATGTTAGATTCGCTAAAGATTCTAAATTGAGCCACTGAGAACTCGAGTGGGATAACTCCGTTTGCGTAATTTTGCAGCGGACCAATTTCAAATGTTATGGCTGCCATTAAAAGTTTTGCGCAATCATGGGCTAAGTCCTAACAACCATCAAGTTCAGATATCAATATATGCCTGTCTCCATTCATTTTAGCACTTAACATCAAAGTGACATGGCCCATTGTTGTTTTCAGGGCTGAATTGTCCATAGATGTGAATGAGCGTGTATATGGTTGTTTGTCTGTATGTGCCTTGCGATTGATTGACCAGTCCAGGGTCACCCAAAATCAACTGGGATAAACTCCTGTCCAAATCCATGGTGCAAATCCTGTTATTACCAAAGCAATGGTGACTCTGCCATTGTCAAAATACTACCTGTATGTAATTAATTATTATTATTTTTTTTTTTTTTTGCACAAGTTGAATGCACTGGACCTTGTTGACATCACTCCCATGATTCCGTCAAAAAGTCCAAGGTTTTGTGGGCCTGTCAATCTCACCCTGACAGTCACTCCTGATATCGCCAATGGGGAAATTGGTTTCACAAGTAACAGCACAGTGGCGGTTCATGAACCAGAGCGCAGTAACAGCAGCATGGTAAGATTCCACTCTCAGACATGAACTGTAAAAATAAAGCAATGAAGGCTCTAGTTTCACGGTTCTGTCAGAATCCCAGATATAAAGCACTGCAGTTTATTGTCATGACATTTGTTGCAGGTGAGCCTCCCGCTGCGGCGCGACGGCACAGACGGTCAAGCTGTTGTGTTCTGGAGTCTCAAGCCAATCGGAGCCAACCGTGAGGACGTAACATGGAATGATCTGGAACCTCTCAAGGGCTCTGTTGTCTTCATGTCTGGGCAGAGCGATGCCTCCATCAACCTCACTATCATTGCAGACAATACACCAGAAGTCAATGAGACCTTGCTGCTTACCCTTGATAGGTAATATATTAACAATTAATGAAGGTTCAAATTAGGCAACTTGATATGTGCAGTTAGATTTTTTTTGTTGTGCACCACTGAGGCATGTTAAGTTCCTTCTTAAGTGTTACTATACGAGAAATGAACTTTAATTGAGTTATGTTAATATGACGCTGAAAGAGAGGCTTTTGGGGTAGCATGCTGTGTTCATGGATGTTCTGATGAGAACTACAGCACTCTCCTCTCCCACCCCATCTCTACAGGGTGGAGACTACACGCTTTATAGTGTACTTCGGGTAAGTGGAGACTGGAGTGAACCCCTTTTGTCGAGCGTAAATCAGGACTTTGTTTTCCAGAGAAGGGGCTACTTCAGGATTTCTGGCATCTCTATATGACTTTGGGATGAGTGGAATTAGGGATTTTCTGGTGGTGCGAAAACAGGGAATCCAAGAGAAATTAGTCGTTGGGAAGTTAACAGAGAATCCTCTTCATGTGATTCACTCCATCTTAAACAGGCTTGATTGTTTGCGCTTTTGTAGATGCCTGAGTTTGTATGCATGCAGTGACTTGGTTTGTGATTGGTTATTTGGAGTGCGTCATGCTGTCTTGTTTTGTCTCTAAATTTACCCTTCATATGTGACGCCTACTTCACTCTAGTTTTCTCTCTCATACAGACACGCACACACATCACTGCAAAGGAATAACGTGTAGGACTTTATTTTTGTCACAAAGGGACTGTTATATGAAGCGTTGCTTATTAAAGTGTAGTCTGTAGAACACTGATGGTCTACATTGTAGACTCTATACTCCTGTCGTTCACTTTACCTTTGATGAGTCCCACTTTTGTGGAGTTCCCCCCGCCCCTGTTGTATTGTAATTGTCACTGACAGCCTTGTCAAAAAGTAGAGTGACAGTTCTCAGCAGGTTTTTTTTTTCTTAAAATTATTGAGGAAAGCTCAGTTATTTGTCATAGAACACCATTGTTACGGATAGTGAAGACAATGTTTTTGTGTTTCTGTTGCATTACATAAGCGTGGGGTCAAAAGCCATTATCTTAAATCTAAAATCTATTCATCTTTGTGTCCCAGGAGTAATGTTGAAAATCAGATCCTGAAAGCTGGCTTTACCACCAGAGAGATTGTCATCATGGAGAACGATGACCCTGGGGGTGTCTTTGAGTTCTCTCCATCCTCTAGAGGTCCATGGTTGATCAATGTAAGCCAAAGAAACAAACGTTTGAAAATGCTGTATTTTCCGAATCACCTCACATCTGATGTAATGCCTCCTTTACAGGAGGGTGAGGCCGTAGAGCTCCATGTGGTCAGAGCCCAGGGACAGCTGTTGAAACAGCTGGTGCGATATGCCGTCATGCCTGCCGGCAACACCGAATTCTACGGCGCCACAGGCATCTTGGAGTTTAAACCAGGCGAGAGGGAGGTGGTGGTGGCCCTGGTGGCCAAGCCTGATGGCGTGCCAGAGGTAAGAATATTCAAAACATATTGTATATAGTAGGTACAACAAGATACTGCGATCTAATACGACACAGGTTTATTTTCTTGCTGCCCTCAATCTCCTCTCAGTTTGTGGCGCTACTAATATTGAGAAGGAAACAAAACTTCCAGAGTTGGTAAAAACATATAGAATGATCAACAGATGAACATTTAATAAATTATTACTATGTCGTCATTTGATGATAACGTCATCATTTGAATCCTGCTTTTGTCTTGTTTTTTATTTTACATATGAACTCATTCACTGCCGTAAATGTTTACTGTGTATTCGTCAACTTGAATCCAACCTTTTACTGCCACCGACAAATATTTTTGTCGAGTACGTTTTTCAATGGCTAGAGGTGCAAGAGGGTCTCGCCCAGCTTGTCTGTGAATATGTAAGCCATTGTAACGACTAGCAGGTACCTGTAGATGGCGGCATTATGTCGCTTTGGAATTGAGATCAGCACTGTTTTTAACTTAAAGATAAAGATTAGGGGGTGAATCTCAGCTTGTCACGTCGTTTATGAGGGGGAGAAATGCCAACACATTTATATTCGGAGAAGTTTAGGTACCTTACACTCGGAGAGAGTATTTATATGTAACGTATAAACAGAGGCCTCTATGTGTCGCAGAAGGTAGTAGAAAGTATGTGTTGCGATTGTGAGAAAAGTCTCGAGCCATGCGGTGAATTCAGCGTTGCCCACGACGCGTTTCTTAGTTGTTTCTCTGTCAATACAGTATTACTTTGCGATCAAAAAACCTTTCTCAGTCTTGTTTTTGTGTCACAAAAGCGAAATATCTTAGCATCAAAGTCACTGTTCTGCTTGACAGCTTTCTTTTCACAAAAAGCAAATTTTCTCTGCTTTTTGGTCAGAAACCAGTTTTGGGAGGAACCAACCCACGTTTGCTGCTGATTACAAATGAATAGAAAAATCTATAAACAAACTTTTTTGTTGGTGAAAGAAGAGTGCCTACTCTTTATTTTGGTAGATTTAGTGTTTATATTGTCACAAAATGCAATATTTTGTGGGTTTTAAGGACTCAGTAAAGATGCTCTAAATATATATATAATAATATACAAAAAATATATCTATAATATAATATAGGGAACTCTGCTTTGAAAAGAGCTGGTAATGAACGAGTTAAATGCGCTTTGGGTTTTTTTTCCATTTGTTTTTCAGGTGGATGAGACTTTCTCCGTTGTACTCAGCAGCCACAGCACTCCTCCCAGTCGCCTCGGAAGCCACAAGGAGGTCAACGTCACAGTGCGCAGGAATGACGACCCCTTTGGGGTCATCGAATTCGGGGATTCAGGAGCAACACTGGCCATCAGTGAGAGCAAAGGCAACGAGACATTCCAAGGTAGATCGAAGTAGCACATTGTACTCAAACTTCACCTAAATTACTTCTAATGGGCCTGAATTTGTGGGAGCCCGCTGTGATAACAAAATTCATCCATCAAACTTTTTGTCTGTGTTGAGGTTTTACATCATTTTTTTATTCATATCAGGGACCAGGCTCTTGTGAACGCGCTGTGCTGCCAATGTCCCAGCTCTCCTTTCGTTAAATCAAACAAAAATGGTCAATAAAAGCCCAACAACAAAAATCGTCTAGCTGCTAAAAGAATTGATCTGTAATTGAAGAGCATGAATGAGCTTTATCGGTCAACATTTGCTGTTTTGTGTAAATGTCCATTGTCTAAACAGAGCATCTCTCTACATATTCTGACACACAGCGACCTACTTAGTGGAGAGGAGCAGGGGGCTCTTCAGTGAAGTGTCTGTTTCATGGATCCTAGAGCCAGCTTCATCTGAAGATGTTAGCCCTGTCCAGGGAAACATCACATTCAAGGAGGGGGACTCCTTGAAAAACCTGACTCTCCTATCCTTACCTGATGAGGTACGCTGAAGAACTAAACTTCAAATTGCCATACATGGCTGCTAGAAGTTCAGAATCAGATTTATTTGCCAAGTATCTCAAAAACACACAAGTGTTTGACACAACTGTATGATTTGGTGTTATTTTGTTTTGGTCTTAGACACCTGAAGGCCTGGAGAATTTCACAGTCACTCTGGTGAACACAAGTGGAGGAGCAAGGCTGGGAAGCAGGGTCTCAGCCCATTTTCAGATCACCAAAAATGATGACCCCATTTATTTTTCTGGTAAGAGGTTTGCCATCAAGGATTTGTTGTTAGGCTACCAATGAATCATACTGCTCATCTACGCTTACATTTTCCATATCCTTCTCCATGCATCCTGAAGAACCTGTCGTTGTGAGGCTTCAGGAAGGCGACGTGGCCAATTTCAGTGTTCTGCGGGCGGGTCGCGCGGACGATGTCGGCACAGTGGCGTACCGTGTGGAATATGGTGATTCGTCACCTGGTGATCTCAGCCCGCTCAGTAATGACACATTGTTGGTGTACGACATAGGGGAATGGATGAAAAACATCTCTGTGGCCATAGAAGACGACAACATACCAGAGACTGATGAGCACTTCTTCATTGTCTTGTATAATGCCACCGGTGAGTATTCTGCATATTCTACTATATTTACTGAGCAGGGAGGTCTTTATTGACTCAACTGTAGAGAATATCACCCATTTATTACTGGTAAGGTATTTATTAGCTAGGAAGAATAAGTAAAATGAATTCTAATTAATTGCGTATTTTGAATAGTTTCAATTATTTAATTAAGTTGATTAAATAATTAAGCATATAAATAATAATTAATTGTGCATTTTAAAGTCTCTCAATTATTTATTAACCTTGATAAAATAATATGCAACAATATGTATTATTAGAAATATACGGAAAGCTAAATTTATACGTATTACAATTATTATACCAGTGGGTTAATCACAGTAGTATTTTTTAATTGATCAGAATGAATGAATCAACATTGGAAAATGTATATGTTTTTATCTACATTCACACATGATAGTGTGTTTCGTAGAGCCACCTGTTGTTGTTTTTTTTTCCTGAGGGCAAAAGGAGTCGTTTATTTGAGGTGAGGGACAGGCGTAGCAATGTATTCAGGTGAAGCATCTCTTAGAGAAGAGGTCCATATAGAAAGATGGTACAATGCAACAATATAAATAGTTTGTGGTTAGATAGACTGAGGTGGTGGTTCCCCTTTTTAAGAAGGGGGACCAGAGGGTGTGTTCCAACTACAGGGGTATCACACTCCTCAGCCTCCCTGGTAAGGTCTATTCAGGGGAGCTGGAGAGGAGGGTCCGTCGGAAAGTTGAATCTCAGATTCAAGAGGAGCAGTGTGGTTTTCGTCCTGGCCGTGGAACAGTGGACCCTCGGCAGGGTCCTCGAGGGTGCATGGGAGTTCGCCCAACCAGTCTATATGTGTTTTGTGGACTTGGAGAAGGCGTTCGACCGTGTCCCTCGGGGAGTCCTGTGGAGGGTGCTTCGGAAGTATGGGGTACCGAACCCCCTGATACGGGCTGTTCGGTCCCTGTACGACCGGAGTCAGTTTGGTCCGCATATCCGGCAGTAAGTCGGACTCGTTCCCGGTGAGGGTTGGACTCCGCCAAGGCTGCCCTTTGTCACCGATTCTGTTCATAACGTTTATGGACAGAATTTCAAGGCGTAGAGGGGGTCCGGTTTGGTGCCCTCAGTATTGCATCTCTGCTTTTTGCAGATGATGTGGTTCTGTTGGCTTCAACAAGCCGTGACCTCCAACTCTCACTGGAGCAGTTCGCAGCCGAGTGTGAAGCGGCTGGGATGAGAATCAGCACCTCCAAATCTGAGACCATGGTCCTCAGTCGGAAAAGGGTGGCGTGCCCTCTCCAGGTCGGGGATGAGATCCTGCCCCAAGTGGAGGAGTTCAAGTATCTTGGGGTCTTGTTCACGAGTGAGGGAAAAATGGAACGGGAGATCGACAGGCGGAGCGCTGCAGCGTCTGCAGTGAAGCGGACTTTGTATCGGTCCGTTGTGGTAAAGAAGGAGCTAAGCCAAAAGGCGAAGCTCTCAATTTACCGGTCGATCTATGTTCCTACCCTCACCTATGGTCGTGACCGAAAGAACAAGATCCCGGATACAAGCGACCTAAATGAGTTTCCTCTGCAGGGTGTCCGGGCTCTCCCTTAGAGATAGGGTGAGAAGCTCGGTCATCCGGGGAGGATCTCAGAGTAGAGCCGCTGCTCTTCTGCATCGAGAGGAGCCAGATGAGGTGGCTGGGGCATCTGATTCGGATGCCTCCCGGACGCCTCCCCGGTGGGGTGTTCCGGGCACGTCCCACCGGGAGGAGACCCCGGGGACGACCCAGGACACGCTGGAGAGACTACGTCCTTCGGCTGGCCTGGGAACGCCTCGGGATCCCCGCGGAAGAGCTGGATGAAATGGTGGGGAGAGGGAAGTCTGGGTGTCCCTGCTAAAGCTACTGCCCCCGCAACCCGACCTCGGATAAGCGGTAGAAAATGGATGGATGGATGGATAGATAGATATACCAAGCTGAATCGTGTATTTCCTTAAAAAAAAAAAAAAAAAAAAAAAACAGGACCCGTTAATAGAAAAAATCATCAATTTCCGCACACTCAGTTTAATGCTCTATACAGTACTTAACTCTGTGTTATTGACAGCTTCATATTAGTGCCTCGGCGGAGGCAGACGGAGCTGTCTTGACTAACACTGAGTGCTTTCTTACTCTCGGTATTGTGTGTCAGTAAGAGCAATGAAAGACTGCTGGGGCCCCAACAGGACCTTAATTACCAGACTCCAAATAGTCTAAGACACAAAGACCAGCGACTCAGTTGGTCTCTCTGTTTACCAGTCGAAAGCATAATGGGCAGTTGTGGAGTAAGATGTCTTGCTGAAGAAGTCAATATGCCTCATGCTAGACCTCAGTCAAATTCATGCAGGGACCTTCACTCGTTTTACTCCGTCACTGTACTTATGAGAAAATGCCGACATGCTTACTTCAGTGTGTACCGTAGTCCAGCAACCTGAAGTATGTGACTGTGAGGATTACTCACTGACTGCTTCTGATAAATATCAGTCACTTTCGTTTATACTGTATGTATCTTACAGTCCTAAGTGAGCACATGTTAAGAAGACAGTGGCAGTGAAGGCAGTCCATATCCGATGTCTATAATATTTGTTGAATATTGAAATGTAAAGAGTGATAATTTGATTATATCTGTGTCCACAGGTGATGCGGTGGTGTACGGAGCAGACACGGCTACTGTGGTCATTGAGGCCAATGATGACGCTAATGGCATTTTCTCACTGGAGCCAATGGAAAAGAGGGTTGAAGAGGGGAAAAGCAATAACTTCTAGTAAAAAGTCTTTGAATAAAAGTTTTCCCCACCTCTTGCCCTGTGTCGCCACATTGAAAAATAAAATCCTTAATTTGATCATGTACATTGGTTGTACATGATTAAAATGTGGTGAATTGGTGTAACTTTCCCCCTTCTCCTCAAAAAAAAAGAAAATATACGTCACAGGCCCATCATTGATATGGTTATAAATCGTGAGAAAACTTAGACTTGAAAATGCAGAAAAAAAATCCCAAGGTGCACTATGCATCGGGCAAACGGGTTTTTTTATTGTGGCTGCCAGGGTGGGAACATAATGTAAATGTAGCCTAATAAGGAAAAAGCATTATAGAAAAGGAATGGATGCATAGTTGTCTTTATTTGACATCATTTGAATTTCATTCCCATATTTTACTATCTTCATTGGCACCTCTCAATGGAGGAGCTGTTATGAAAAGGCATCATCTTATTACATTGGGTTACACATTTTTTTAAGTGAGTTGTTTTTTTAAATTTGTTTATGTGAGTGTTTTTTCAACTGATTTAGGACTATTTTGCATTGCCGAATCCAAATTTCCTTTGTTCAGGTCAAGTTTTTATGCCACGTTGTTAAGTTTATTAATCAAATGTTACAAACTCTGCTTACTGTAAATTGAAACATTGATAAAAGTAAGTCCGTTACTTGACTGTTACATCATCATTGTTCAAACTTCAGGGCATGAACCTCCGTTTATTTGAACCTCAAAAGCAAAAATACCTGTACATTTAAACAAAACCATGTGGCCACAGTTCAAAAAGTTGACCTGATTGAGCAAATCTAGTGTGATATTTGGATTCAGCACATCAAAATTGTCCTATATCAGCTAAAAAAATCTGAGACAATGAATGTGTTCTTGACCAGTGTTGCTATTTTTCTCCCCAGTGTCTTGCGAGCACGAGGTCGTTTTGGTAATGCAACAGTCTTCTGGCAGCTTTATGCCAATGACTCCATCACTCCATTGATGCAAAGTCAAGAGTTTACTGTGACTTCTGGCTCCATCACTTTCACCACTGGAGAAGATTCCAAAGCTATCATCCTGGAGGCCATCTCAGATAAGCTTCCAGAATTCAATGAGTTCTTTGTCCTCAGACTGGTTAATATTTCTTGTGAGTTAAAAAAAAAAGAAAAAAAAAGTGGATCATGGTGTACACCACAGGTGTCAAACTGGTGGCCCAGGGGCCAGATCCGGCCCGCCATGTCATTTTATGTGGCCCACGAGAGTGTGCATTGACTTTGTGTTTCTTGCTAAAATACCAAATTCCAAATTGGCTTCACTTAAAAATATTGAGATATTGCAAGCATTTTTTGTTATCAACCCCACTTTAAAAAAATAAATTGATTAATACTGTAGTTGAACAGTTTTTACTGGCTTTTATTTTCAAAAGTAATTATCCATTAATTTGTGTATATGTATTAATATGAGGCAATCATACATTCACGTTCTGAGTGGAACCATAACTGTGATGTGGCTCTAGCCAAAAATGAGTTTGACACCCCTGGTGTACACTGTCGAACCATAAATATGAGGCATATTGCAAAAGTTGGTTAAATATAACGTGTTGTCATCTTTATAGATGGCCAACTTGCTGCGACTTCTCTGAGTGCCTCGCTTGTCATTCCCTTCAATGACGACCCGTATGGTGTGTTTGCCATCGCCGACAGCGATCTGGACCAAGAAGTAGCAGAGGATGTACTGTCAGAGGAGGATATGGCGGACGTCACTTCCTTTACCATCCTCCGACAACAGGGTACTTTTGGCGACGTGCGGGTTGCCTGGGAGATTGTATCCGGACACTTCCCAGAGGGTCTTCCTCTGATGGATGACCTGCTTCTTCTAGCGTCCTTCCCGGATGCGGTCGAACTCAGGCCTCGTGCCAGAAGACACCACTCCGCAACAGACACATGGTTTTTCTCTGGACGTCATGGAGCCTACGGGACCATTTCACCCAAAGATTCACCTCCTGTGCCGGGCAACTTTACATTCTCTGCATGGCTGGTCCCCAGAGTGGCTACTGATGGCTTCATTATCTCCAAAGGAATCACAAATGGCACCTTGTATTATGGTGTGAAAGTCCACACCAATGAGTCTTATATCACAGTGAAGTTGTACTACACAGTGACAGGATCAAATAATACCCAAGTAGCCCAGGCCACTGGTGCCAAATTTGTGGAAGACAATACATGGCTACATTTGATCATTTCTGTGGATGATGGAATTATTCAGTTTTTCCTGGATGGGAACCCTATTCCTGGAGGCCTGAAGAGCGTCAAAGGAGAAGGCATTGCTGATGGTGAAATACTCTTAATTATCATACATTTACTAACTTTTTTTTTTAGCTGTTATCATTTATAACTTAGAATACAATGTGTTTGTTTATAATGTTTTCAATATTATTATCTTCGCTGATTGGCTTGGAAAACATCAATTCTCAAGTGTGATCCAGAAATTTAAATTGAGGGGCCTGTTGAGTCAAGTTGAAGTAACCCAATCTGGTTCCTAGTATAATCTTTTGTGCCATTGATTTAAAGTGCTTATTTTCTATTTGTTAGTAGACATCCTCAGCATTAGGTGTATCCCAATTCTTCAACTGGATACAAACACCCTTTATGTGCTTAGGTAGTTGAATTAGTTCAACACATTTTTGGGGTTAGAGAAGAAGCTCTTTCTAATAGTAATGTGTAGAAAAATATATAATTTTTAGGATTAACCTTATTTGGAGTGCATCCTCACTACTGTAATGTTTTGTGCTTGCAGACAGAATATAAGATGCAAAAAGCTGCTCACATTATTTGAACAATCGTCCAGTTATGAAATGAATATATTGCTTATAGTCGTATATTGTGAGTGAAGTTTTCTACGGTCAATAAGAACACCCGCTCAACACCGTCGTGTATAATTCCAAGAAGACTGTTCAAATATAAGCAGGACGGCTGCTGCTAAGAAGTGCCTGCCTAGTTCTCCTTAAGCAAAGGCGAACAGGTAGTTATCATCTGCCTCATGGAACTGGCGCCCCCCAAAAATGCAGACATCTTGCTTTGTCTTACAGCAAAGTGATAATACAATATCAGAGAGAGCGACAGGAGCAAGGTCTCCGTTCTTATCCTCTTATTAAATATAACATTATACAGGGTTATATTTAACTAGAATACATTTTATAAGCACAAAAGCATATATTTTTCTAACAGTAGAGTAGTGGTTTACACTTTTTTTTTTTTTTTTTGGTTTGAAGCAATTTTATAGTGATGATGCTCCAACTGAAATTGGCTACAGCCCCTGCCATGAGCATTAAAAAATAAGTGCCATAGAAGATTAATTGATAATTCCAAATACTCTTGTTTTATTACTATTTGATTAATAAAGCCCTGTGATTGATTGGCAACCAGTCCAGGGTGTGCCACGCCTCTCGCCCAGGGTCAGCTCAGTTGGAATGGCTGACCCTAATGAGGACAAGGGCTATAGAAAATGGATGGATGGCTGGATGGATAATAAAACTAAAATCCAAATTATTTTAAATTTTTTATGTCCAGACTGCATTTTCAGCACCACGGTCAGTGACAGAGGCACAAAGCCTAATTCTGTTGTCATGAGCATACAATCTTTGAATTATAAGGGGATGTTGCCGTTTTGTTTCTTGTCGGTGTACATGAAATGCAAAAAAGTCTGTCCTTCCTTAAAAATACAGGCCCACACATACTGTGCACACACACCACCCACCTCTCGTTCCATCCTTCATTGTTCATAACTACTGAGTCTCTTCAACGCTTGAGTGAGCCCAGTTGGATATTGTTACTGCTCAAAGGAATCAGTCAGCATCTTCTTGTATTCATTCTCCCTCTAATTACCGGAGACAATAGTGGTAGCCCGCCCTGGACTGAAGGTTCTCAGGAGGGGGAAATATTCCAAATGGCTCTTTAGTTAACTTCAGTCATAATCAATACGTGCATATAATCAGTTGTGTCAGTTGCCATTGTCTTCCAGTGGTTCCTTAACCTGTAGTTGGATAGTTTTGCATCAGGGCTTTGTACTTACCCAGTGTTGCAGATTTCCTGCACTTGTTCTTTATTATACTGGGTCCTTTGATTGGTAGTTCAGCAAAAAATGGGGTCAAGTAAAGGTTACTTGTTAGACCAGAAAAGCAAACAACACAACACATAAAAATGTAAAATTAATCACATTCTGTTGAGGAGTTATTTGTACATTTTTTGATATAGGTTAATTTCCCACTTCTTTTCTGTTTGTCCACTTTAGGTCCTGCTTCTATATTCATTGGATCAGATCCATCAGGTCAACAGCGGTACACAGGGCTTCTTCAAGATGTTCGCTTGTACCATACCAGACTGAACCGTAGCCACATTCATGAGCTTCACAGCCAACCTGCAAAAACGGACCTGCGCAGCATCTCAGGTTACCTCCGATACAAGCCGCAGGAGAGCCAGAAGTCGTTTGTGGTGGAAGTCAAGGATGATGATGAAGAGGAGGGGGAGGAACTGTTCTACCTGCAGCTGGTGGCCGTAAGTGGCGGCGCCCGCCTGCCCTTCCCCAGGGCCACGGCCATGATACGCGTCATGAAGAGTGACAATGCCAACGGGCTTTTTGGGTTCACGGGTGGCTGCATACCTGACGTAAGTGCACTTGGTTTATCTCGACGCCCATTTCTTCATGACCCACGGCACTAACCACTGCCTGCATATGCTGGAATTTGGTCAGGAAGGTTTATGAAAGTTCAGTGTTAATAAAAGTGATCCTACCTAAATGCGCACCAAATGGAATTTTTTCTTCCATGGCCATGTTCCATTCCAAAGTTTGGCTACAATCAGTTAAGAAATCGATTTCCTGTCAATGTACAGTGGAATCTTCAAACTCAAACACTCCAAAAGCTTCCACGAATATTAACTTACTCTTATTCTGACATGCAATGTCAGTTCATTTGAACCAAAATAGTAGAGAACATGACAAATTCCTATCGCCGATAACCTCTCTTGTTTATCAGCTAAATCCTTAAAGTCCCCTCATAATGTTGCTGTTATTAGCTTCTTGCTTGGTGTTTCTGTGAGCCAGCACCTTAGCGAGAGGCTCATGAGCAGGTGAGAAGTTATTATCGACAATTACAAGCCGTCCAGTCTCTCATATTTTGTTTCTCTGCAAAAAACTAAAAATCAAGTATCTGATGCGATCAAGCAAGCTTCTTGGTGAGAGGCTATTGCATTAGCGAGGCTAATGAAAGGGACATTACAAGGGGTCATAAAGCACTCTGCTAATTACATGAGAGGTTATCAACAATTTCAACTTGTAATTGCCCCTGTGCCCATACAATAACATCATACTAGGGTCATTCCAAACAAAGTTGTCTTCATAACTGCATCCTTTGCCCAATTCTCCTCATCTTCTTTTCTTTTCCCTGAAAATTGTGCACATGATGGTGTTGACCTTTTCCACTCCATTTTTACCAGAAGAGAAAAGTCTAATGGTAACAATAGAACCATACATGGAGCTCACTGCGACATAGAAAAACATAAATAGATGCTAAGGTCCAGAAGATAGCATGTAGCTGAAAGTATAATGGCTAGTGCCTATTATAAAAATGTCCATAAACGTTTGCCAACAAACGGCACACTTATACCATCCATTAAACTCCAGACACCATCAAAGTGTTAGACGTTAACTTCTCATTACACATCCAAGAGGAAAATGTTTCTTTTGATATTTGAACAACTTAAACGTCACAAAATGGATTGTGTTCAACTTTGGATGGTCCACTGTATAACCTTTAACAAATGTAAATATAATAACCTGAGGTGTAAAAAGAACACAGTATTGTAAATTCGCTTACAGTTGCAGAGGCATATCACTGTCATGACTCAGCTGTTTCTACAGAGAAACCATGCACACATAGACACGTGTAACAGAACCCCCTTTTTTTGTAAGCAGCTGTCATGCTGCATTTTTCATTAGTCTTCATGCATGGCTGCAAAAAGGCCACACTCTCCCTTTTTAGTTCGATTGGTTGCGTTGATCTCAGGTGGAGCGGCAGATGGCGTGGCCGCCGCCAGTGTATCCATCAGGGGCATTCCTGTAGAAGTAGATCAGGATTCCCAATAATGGAACTGGAGAGCTGCGTATAGTTGCTCACGTTCATCAGTGCAACAGGTGGCAGGGCTGAGGGACGGCATTCCATCAGAAACAAGAGGATCACTCTGGATCACATTATGTGTTGGAATTGAGTAGGGAATGTAGCTGATTTTGGCCAAGCAGCTGCAATTTACTGATGTACAAATTATATAGTTTTAGTAGTACATTTCCTTGCTGGTTTATTTAAATTTAACTCGTGTTTCCATTCCTTGTGCTTGTTTTATAGACCACTGAGGAGGGTTCAACTGTTTCCTGTGTTATTGAGCGGATGCGAGGATCTCTGGACGATGTATATGTCAATTATTCTGTTACCCAAGTGAATGGCGTGGACAGTGTGAGGCCTGCACATGAGGATTTTCTCAATGCCACTGGAGTTGTTCCTTTCATGAGTGGGCAGCGCTCTGAGGTGTGTGACAATGACTCACCAGTTGTAAAAGCCATTTGAGTGGGGTGAAAACAAGTGTGCCATACAGTAACTGTTACCAGCATGCTTATTTGCATGCAATGAGTCAATACAAGATCAGTATTGACAGGGATGAAACTCACTTTTCATTGACAGGGTTATTCATTTAATGCCATTTTTACGATTATTTAGGTTAATTGGAGAGACAAAATCTTTCTCTGAGTATTAAGGAGTGAGTGAAAGTGTGACAAATAAACGTAATTTTTTTGCATCACTGACGTGACATATTCTCCTTCAATCAAAATAGATCTGCTTTATTTTATATTTGTATTGAATCTCATAGGATTGTCCAACCAAAAGATAGTCCTGGTAAATTATATATTGTGGTTATATTTTAGTATATAGTAATATACTCAAGAACATCCCAAGAAATACATTCACATGCAAATTAAAAGGCAATACTGTAGACCAGTGATTCTCAAAGTGTGGTAGTAGTACCACTAATGGGGCGTGGGCCCATTAGTGATACTACCTCTTGTGGTACGTGAAAGAATCACTGCTGAGGTAGAGTTTGTTGGATTTAACTTTTGAGTACATTGCTTTTTTTTGGTACAATTTTTATTTACTTTTATGTGAAATATACTTCAACTGTGCGGCACGGTGGATGACTGGTTAGAGCGTCAGCCTCACAGTTCTGATGACCCGGGTTCAATCCCCGGCCTCGCCTGTGTGGGGTTTGCATGTTCTCCCCGTGCCTGCGTGGGTTTTCTCCGGGCACTCTGCTTTCCTCCCACATCCCAAAAACATGCATTAATTGGAGACTCTAAATTGCCAGTAGGTGTGACTGTGAGTGCGAATGGTTGTTTGTTTGTATGTGCCCTGCGATTGGCTGGCAACCAGTTCAGGGTGTACCCCGCCTCCTGCCTGAAGATAGCTCGGATAGGCTCCAGCACGCCCACGACCCTAGTGAGGAGAAGCGGCTCAGAAAATGGATGGATGGATGGATGGACATTTCAACTGAATTATTATTTTCGAAGAGTTTTTTTTTCTTTTTTTTTCAATCATCCTATATTTAAAAGCATTGTTACTGTTCAAACAGTGCCTGATGTTACAGTGGCTTAAATTAATATTAAAAAAAACGTTTGGGAATATTCCCAGTCTCATTTTTTATAAACAGGCCTACTTCCCCACTGTATTTTAATTTTAGTCCTGATTGTAGAGCTAAATATTATTTTTTTAGGTGGTGCTTGGTGGTCAAAACTTTGCAAACCACTGCTGTAGAGTGTAGACCATACAGTAAGTCGTATGTGCCGGCAGTGTTTTTAGTCACCCAAAGACTGATTTTCTTGACAACCAACTTCACCTAGTGGCCAATCCAATAAGTGCACTATATATTGGAGTTTCTCATTTAGGCCAAATACTGTATTGTACTGTACTGAGTGCTGAGCCATGTTCAGCATTCATATGTAGAATGTTGTCCACATATCCTTTAGGTACTGAACCTACTGGTGTTTGATGACAACCTCCCTGAGCTGGCAGAGACCTTTCAAGTCATACTGGTGTCAGCAGAATCCGGTGATGGGAAACTAGGCTCAACTCCTGCCAGCGGCGCAAGCATTGACCCCAGTAATTCTGCTAACACAATCACTGTCACGGCGAGTGACCATCCCTATGGTATTCACCTACACAGCTTTATCCTCAGTTGTGATACTTCTAGCACGATACAAGGTTGTCTTTTTGCTGACAGGCTTGCTGCAGTTCCAAGCTCATCTTCCAGGCGAGGGATTGATTGCCCCTGCATTGGAACCTGCGCACATCACTGTCAAAGAGGAAGATGGACAGGTCCGACTGCCAGTGGCCAGGGCCCAAGGGCTTTTGGGGAGGGTCATGGTGGGATACAGGACAACCCCCTTCACAGCATCCAGCCCTGAAGACTATGAGGTCAACTTTCCCTCTCACTTTAATTCAACAAATGTACATAATGTACATGTAATTCCATGTAATATCTGATCATGTTTCTGTATTTTATTGTCAGGACTCAGAGGGTATGCTGGATTTCCTTCCAGGAGAAAGGTTAAAGTTCATTACGGTAACCATCATTGACAATCCTGTCCCTGAGCTGGACAAGGACTTTAGAGTGGAGCTCTACAATACTGATGTAGGAGGTGAGAAAACAATACAGTTATCTACTTGTTGTGGTTTTTGCTTTACCGTTCCCCTGTAGGGTTTCTGCAATAATTTGCCAGATTAGCAGCAGTTATTCCAAACTGTACAAAAATGTAAACCTTAAGAGTATGTTGTATTGTTTCGAAATCCTTAATCCTAAAGCTGTGAACCAACTGGTAGAAACCCTGCAGTGTTTTAGTGCATCTTGTCTTGTAAACCACTTCCCACATTTCTACCTATCAACCTTCCTTCCAATGTGTTTTTTGATATCGGATCTCCTGATCTGATTCCCTGGTGTGAACCCCCTTCCTCCTCATGTGTGATTCTGATTTGTGATCCACCAGTGGATCACTTTCTGCATGTTGAGGAAAGTGGTAGTGGGGAGAGTGACTCTGATTTCCTGCCTTCATCTTTTCTCCACCATGGTAAGTGTCCACCTCCCCAAATCCTCCATTTATTGTGGAATAAAAAATCCATAAGAATGAATAAAGAAGATTTTAAACAGGACTGTTTATAAGGCTCTTGAGTGAACTGATTCGCATAGTGCGTCTTCTAGATTTGCTAAAAAATGTCTTCTTACCATGAGGCTTGTGTGTGTGTGTGTGTGTAGCCAGCTTGGGAGCCGCCTCCCGCATCACGGTCACCATTGCAGCCTCTGATGATGCCCACGGGGTCTTTGAATTCAGCCCTGGCTTCCTGTCCGTTAACGGAACAGAACCTGAGGATGGACAGAGCTCTGTAGTTCTACAGGTCTGTGGAGTTAGCTTTTCGTAAATGTTAATTCTCCCAGAAATTGGGAATTCGGTGAGACATTGGCCTAAAATGCCAAATAAATAAATCATTTGGGAGCTACAGTTTATAATGAGACATTCCAAGACACCAAGCAAATACAGTATTGTTGCCTCCTAGTGGCTTTGGGAAAAATAAGGGGTTCAGCTATCTCTGGCTATTGTTTCTGGCATGCTTAGTTTGTTTTTTTCACAATACCATTGTGCCATGTCATTTATTGTGCTCACGTGAAAGGCCCAGTATGTCATAATCAATATGCAGTTTGAATCAGAAAATAAGTTTTCTTTCATCCCAATGAGTTGCGCATTTTGTTTTTGTTTTTTGTATCAGGTGTCATTGGATAATTGACGGTTAATTCGACAATATTTTAGTAGGAACCTTCCTTTGCCTTGTTAGGTGTTCCAACCAGAAGAAGAAAACCCTTTTTTGACCACTGTAACAGCTTGTTGCTGTAAATGTCTTTAAAAGTTATAGGAAACTTATCAGAGTTTAATGGTCACAACAAAATATTTGGAGAAAATAAATGGATTGTGTCAACTGGCAAGTTTGTCTTGGACTTTTACTTCATCAGTTAGTAAAGTCCAGCACACATCTAAGTGTCTTAAAGTGTAGGCTTAGCTTTGAAATAGTATAAGCGTTAAAGGAGTCCACTTAAATGTGTCATAAAGAATTGTACGGTATGTACCTCATTTTGCAACATCTTGCTTCCCTCTCCCAGGTGGATCGGTCCTTTGGTGATCTCTCCAATGTAACTGTGAACTGGGAAGCTGATCCTAGCTCCCAAGGGGAACTCTTGAATCAGTCTGGTAACATCTCCTTTGGCATTGGTCAGACATCAGAGTGCATCATCATTACTGTGGCCCAGGATGAGGTCCCTGAATTGGACATGAGTTTTACCGTGTCTTTGGTTAATGTGTCTCATGGACGTCTGGGTGTCAAGTCTTCTGCAACGCTAACTGTGCTCGCCAGTGACCACCCATATGGTGTTTTTGTTTTTGCCAACACAACAAGGCCCATTTGCCTGCCTGAAGGAGACTCAGCTGTTACCCTCAGCATACTGCGACAGAAAGGCCTGATGGGACAGGTGTGTAATGTTTTGTGACACTATCCTATTACAACAGTGTTTATTCTTTTGACTTCTGTGTCATTTTCCTCCCATTTGCCAAGGTGCGAGTCACATTCAGGACACTAAAGGAAGCAGATCCAGCACCTTATAGGACACCCGGGGTGGGCCGAGCCTCTGAATGGCAAGACTTTGTTCCACTCCTAGATTCAATTGTTTTCTTGGCCAATCAAAGTGAAGCAAACATCACTGTCAGAGTGTTGGATGATGAGGATCCAGAGAGAGACGAGTCTGTGTTTGTACAGTTGATCAGCGTTCAGCTTGTCAAAGGAGGCCAGGAGAGGCCTAGTAAGTGACACTCTTAGAAGTACCAGTACTGAAAATACAAGGTATTGTTTTATTTTTGACGGCGAGGTATCACGATGTTTTTCAAGTCCCGGTATACCGTGCAACCCTAACAAGAACATTAAATACAGTTCAAATAGCATAATCTATATCTAAGTATAACATGTATGTAGAATTTTAAGAATTAGTGCCTCACTAACAGTGTCAGTCAAAACTGTTTTTCGTACAGCTTCTGGCAGTGTTTCCCAAACGTTATTGAGCCGAGGCACATGTTTTATCACTGCACACCACCAAACAATAATGTCATGAAATGTAAGTGTAGTGAAATAATGATAATCTCATATCAATTTACTAAAATGTACCTGGCATTTAGTGTAAATCTTGGCCTTTTTAGTTGAGCACAAAACTGAAATTGGATCAGGTACACCTGGTGATTTCTCATGGCACACCAAAGTATGCTGGCTTGTAGTACAGCGCTTGTATAGAATCTTATTAAATTGTGTTGGTGCACCTAATTTAGTGAGTGTATTACATATATTTCTGTGATTTAACATTGTCGTATTACTCCTTTCCAGTTTCCAACTCCCCCTCTCTTGGCCCCAGTATAGAAATTGTAGCCCAGGTGATAGTGGAGGCTAGTGATGATGCCTTTGGTGTCCTTCAGCTGTCAGCTTCTGCTGTCAGCGTGGCTGAAGACTATGTTGGACCTATCATAAATGTCACGCGTGTCGGGGGGATATTTGCAGACGTATCCGTCAAGTTCAGAGCCGTGGCTTTGACCGCCAGAGTCAGTAAGTTTCTAAGTGGAGTTATGAGCTATTACCATCTGTTGTCTCCATCCTTCATCTAGATTTACATGCGTTTCCTTCAGGTGAAGATTACAGCGTAGCCTCCACTGATGTCGTCCTTCTTGAAGGGGAATCCAGCAAATCGGTACCCATTTATGTCATCAATGATGTGGTCCCCGAACTGGAGGAGACCGTTGTTGTTGAGTTGATCAATCAGACGACTGGAGGAGCTCTGCTGGGAGAGCTCACACGTGCCATCATCACCATATTGCCTTCTGATGACCCTTTTGGTGCCTTTGGTTAGTTTTGGTCAATTTTGCCACTACATTTTATATTATTACATGTATGGCTACAGCAAGTTTCTAACTATATTTTGTCATGCCCAGTCTTCCATGCTGCTCCAGTCACCATAGAGGAACCAGCATCAGAGTCTATTGAAGTTGCACTGCCAATAGTTCGTAATGCTGGTACTATTGGGACAGTGGTAGTCCAATGGAAGGCCACTGTCAGTGGTAAGTTAGCAGTGGGGGACATCAGACCTACATCGGGAGAGGTGACCTTTGCTCCCGGAGAGACCATGAAGACTCTCCAAGTGGAGGTCTTAGCGGATGATGTTCCTGAAATCACTGAGGTAAAAGAAAAACAAACAAAAAAAACAACAACAAAATAAAGTGTACCAATAGAATCAATTACCTTCAATCCTTAACATGTTGTATTATTCATGTCTTTGCTAGATTATAAATATAGAACTCACCAGTGCCAGTAATGGTGGGAACCTCGGAACTGATTCATCTGTTAACATTAAAGTGCCTGCTAATGACAATCCATATGGCATCGTGTACTTTGGACAGTCTGTTTACCGCATCCAGGAGCCACTGGAAGGCGTCTTTGGAGCCAATATTACTGTCCACAGAAGGTAGCTGTAATAATTGGAACATGACATGTTTGGTACATTTCCTGTCATAATCATCACATGGCTTGAATTTCAGAAAAGGGAACTTCGGCCGCCTGCAAATCCTGTACAGCACATCGGAGATCAACCCAGTCGGTTCAGCTCAGGCTGAGGGCCAGAACTTGCTGGCCTACTATGACATCCCAAAACCAGGGATTCCAGCCACTTCCCCTCAAGGCTCACTTAACATCACTGGTCAGAAGGATCCCTTGTCTGCCTGTGCTGCTGCCTGCCTGAGAGAACGTGCCTGCCAAGCCTTCTCCCTATCCTCGAGCACAATCTCGCTACCCTGCACTTGGGTGACTTCAGGGGATGAGAAACTTGAAACAACGTCTCAGGTCATGACTTATGTGAAAAATGTGACTGCAGCTACTGTCCTGTACAGCAGCCAAGCCTCTGCAGGGACCGATTACATCCCCGCGATGGCCGAAAGTGCCTTTATGGAGGACGGCTCAGGGGAAGCAAACCTCACTGTGCTCATTTTGACAGATAAATTCCCTGAAATGGATGAAAGCTTTGCTGTACAGATCTTAAAGGTATTTAGCACCATATTATTACTGCTGTGGTTTTTTTTTTTTTTACCCATTGTTTTGAAGTTGTGTTACACATGTAATGCCTCATGTCATTTGAAGGTAGGACTGATGAATTTGACCACAGACCAGAAGAACCTGCCCTCTATTGGCCAGCCACATAAAGCAGTGGTCACCATAGGGTTGAACGGGGATGCGTTTGGCGTGTTTTTGATATACAGCGCCAATCCCAATGCCACCAACAAAGGGCTCTACGTTGAGGTTCGTGAAGAGCCTTTGACGGTGGTTCCTCTGGTCGTTGAAAGGAGAGGAGGCAACTTGGGGACGGTCACTGTGGAGTGGAGGTTTGTTGGAGGAAAAGCCACACCAGATAGAGACTTTACTGGAACTGGGGGAACTTTGGTTTTTGATGGTAAGCCTATCACCTGTTTTTGCAATAATATGCAGTTAACTTGCTTACTTTATGAGCTTAGTCTTGGGTATCTTGCTAGTCACGAAAATTAATCTACGTTTGAAACCACTTTTCTTGGAATGTGTCTACAGGTGATCTCAAGAAGACAATTGAGATTGTAATCAGAGACGATATTGAGCCAGAAGACAACGAGAGCCTCCTGATTGGCCTTGTTAATACGGAGGGAGGAAGTCGTATCCTCCCCAGCTCGGATACCGTCAACATCGTGATTCTGGCTAATGATAATGTGGCCGGCATTGTGGGTTTCCATCCAGCATCACGTTCAGTCATCGCCAGAGAGGGTGGGTTGCCAGTTGTAATGCTTTGACAATTAGTCTGGACCTACTAGACTATTTTTTTGTTTGTTTTACAGGTGAAAAGCTGGCATTGTTAGTTTTGAGGACTGCTCCAGGCGTGGGTAATGTCACAGTGAATTGGACAATACAGGGTCCCCTTTTAGAACAGACCTTCACTCACAACTCAGGGAGACTTTTATTTCATGAGGTAAAACACTTGTCTTGTAAGAAGGCTTTCATGATGTGGCGATATATGATAAATGACGACTATATTTTTATCTTTTAGTTTCGCCGACATATTTCTTTTGATTCTCTTACAGGGACAGCTGAATAATACCATCGTTGTACAGCTTCTTGATGATGTCATACCAGAGGACAAATCTGTATACAAAGTTTTCTTGACCAGCATCCAAACTTTTGGTAACACACATCATCACAGTTGATTTTGTATTGGAAATGTGTGAATGAAAAACTTTCTGCAAAACTTAGAAAAATAAATAGAATGCCATTGCCCTGTTGAAGGTGTTGCGGTGCCAGGCCACGCCACACTTGACATTCAGGGAAGTGAGGCGGTGTTTACAGTGGATACCAGTGATGAACCATATGGGCTGTTGACCATTGCAGCATCGTCCCTAAGGGTGACCACTGAGGAGCGAGAGCACACCATAAACGTCTACATCAACAGGGAGTTTGGGGCTTCAGGTCAGTTGGTCCTGTTTTAGATGATTCAGTGAAGTTTCCTTATCAATTTACTTCCTGTGCACACGATTTTATGTATAATTGAACTGAGAGTATTACTTACAATTCTTTGGTCAGGAGCTGTGAATGTCACCTATGAGGTTCTCAAAGGTTCCCTGGAGAACCTCTCCCAGGTAGAAGGTGCTCTTGCTGACCCAGGACAAGACTTCTTGGCTGGAACAGGTTCTGTGATTCTTCAGGAGGGTCAGACTTCTGTTGCGATCCCTGTCACCATATTGGAGGTAAATACATTCTCCCCTCAAAGTGACCGCATAAAGTCCATGTTCAGTAAACTGCACGGAGAGCGAGCTGCCATTTATAAGACTGAAGATTTATGCTATTTACTCATAGAAAATAGTTTATTTTGAAGCATTTTTGTTTGTTTGTTTTACTAGGATGACATTCCAGAGTTGCAGGAATACTTCCTGGTCAACATTACATCAGCAGTACTTCTAACAACCCTTGCCACAGTTCCTCGACTAGGTATAAGACTAAATGAATTTCTTGTTGGGTTGGGTTTTACTCATAACTATTGTTTTGTCTCTAATAATTTATGGACATTTTTGATAGATTATGGGTATATTTTGCACATTGTCTTTTTTTCTGAATTCCTTTCTTTTCATACTTTCTCACAACCCTTCACTACTTTGCTCTGTGTGACTAGAAGTCGTGTATTGCACATTACCAGGTAATTTATGCTTTGATCTGTGCATAAAGGTCTTTAAGTGTTCCATAAAGGGCTCAATATTAACACAGCAAGAGAAACGGCTATAATTCCCAAGTTTTGTTTTATTTGTATGTAACTCTGGCCCTATAGTTAAGTTGATCAGAATGCAGCATGCGAGAGTTGGCTATTTACTACAACTACTACTGCCCTAATTCATGCCATAGTCCATCTTGTGAATGAGAGAAGTCAGTCACACATGGCATTAGTCATGTGGTTTGGACAGAGAGGGATGCTTTCCATAAAAGAGGAATTTGGTGGTTTTGATGGGAGCAGATTAAGTGACCTAACTAAAGCCACAACTGGCCTCCCCATCACTTGGTCATAGAAAGACTAAAGGGAGGTCCACCTTAAATATGGCTGTTCAAACTCCTTTTAGAGCTTCTAGAGTTTGCTATGTAGTGCAGAAATGGTAGCGCTAAAGCTTGTATTTAACATTTAAACTACTCATCGATATTGATCTTCTTCATATATTATCCTGTGCCATAGACACTGAGGGTTTGGTGGCAGAGGTCAGCATTGCTGCTAATGATGGCATTAGAGGAGTCGTTGAATGGACGAACACCATGTAAGAAAGCACTGCACGTTTATTATTGACAATTGTTCAAGTTACAATTCAAAAATGAGTCTCATGTTAATATTCTGTGGTTTCTAGGTTTGAAGTGAATGAAACGTTAGGGATTCTGACCCTAGTGGTCTACAGGAACAAGGGCACATATGGGAATGTTTCTCTTTTCTTCTACGCTCAGAACCTTGAAGCTCAGCAAGGCCTGGACTACAACACCAGCGAAACGGTACAACCACACAAACACACTCTAAAGGCCTTGTCACACTGCACTTACTCAGTGTGAAAGGCCCCCATGTCAAATCGCAACGACGATGGGTCCAACCATCCCATATTTGGAAGTGGTGATGCAACAGCCTAGAGGCTTTCCCCACTAGGTGGACTGCAATTTGGCAATCTGTATTTGTCATTGTTGGAAAATAAATCCCTAATTTTGCTTATTTTAAGGAGGAGGTGACGCAGCAGCCAAAAAAATAAAAATAAAAATTGGAATGGGAATATCCCATACTAATTTCACTGCAGCATTTTGGAGTTTAAATTCGTTCGTGAGTTTTCTAGTTTCAGGAAGAGCGCTTCGAGGCGTATTTCAGGCTGAGCTTTGAAAGCCTCCCACAGAGACGTCTTGGTATATTATTTTTCTATTGGCCCAAAGTTCGGAATAGTGGGACACCGCAGTTATTATGCCTTCCTCCATTTCCCCTTTGCTGTTTACAGTACAAGTCTGCCAAAATAGCACTCAGAAATCACTCCGCCAGCCCCGCTCCTATTGGAGGAGCTTTTTGACATCACTGTGTCAACGCTTCAGAATAGAACATTTTTCTATCCGATGACACAACGCTGAGCATCAGACGCCCTCTGCATTGACGCGACGCTCGTCAAAACACACTGACGCCGCCTCAGCACACACACAATGAATGGGAAAGTCGAGGGCTTCGGACGCTTTGCCAAGTTGAGCGTGAGAAGGCCTATTTGTCATGGCATGATTTTCTTATGTGATGAAACCCTTCAGGTGCTTCATTTTGTCAACGGTGAAAGACATAAGTTTGTAGAGGTCCAGATCATTGATGACATCATTCCAGAGGGAGCGGAACGATTCCAGATGATACTGTCCGATCCATCACCTGGGCTTGAATTTGGCACTAATACCACAGGTTAACCATATAATCCCATGCGTCCTGCTGAGGGACAAGAACAAAGGCCTTTATTGACCTATTATGCCTTTGCTCCATTTGTCTTTCAGCCACTGTGAAAATACTGGCTAGCGATGATGGACATGGTGTCATATCTTTTAACGCCAGCACGCCTTTCTTATTGAAAGAACCCACGTCTTATCTGGGGTTGAGCGAGAGCATGGCCGCCCTCTATGTGGTTCGGATCCCCAAAGAGGGCACATTCGGTACCGTGACTGTGCAGTTTACCATAGCAGATGCCAATGGCAGCCTTGCCAATGGTGATCTCATACCGGCACAAGGGTTTGTGGTGCTGGAGGATGCCGTCAGCTTTAAGGTAAGATATATTACTAAACTGACGAAACTACTATTGACTAAAATGGTTTACTGTATTGACTTTTTATACACGTTGACTAATTCAAACCATGTGTGACACATTTGGAACTGTGTATGGTTTCTTTAGATTTTACTCATTTTCATTTCAGTTACAGCATTGATGAATTCCTACACTTATAATGAATTTCAGATATGTATCGAAACACTTTAGTTACACTTTAGTTTATTGGTGTAGTCAAGGTGGTTCTAATATTTTGGTCAATTTTAAGACCAAAGACATTGCTCAGTATGATGTCGTTTTATTGGAACTCTTGATTTACAACCCTAATTTAAAACGTTGTCACCCATTTTGATTCCAGCTTCATATTTTAATCTTCCTATTTTAATCATGTATGTTAATTTCATTTTCCTGCCTTCTCAACCAAAATATTTGCCAGCAATTCTGTTCACTTGTTGAATGCATGCACTCATGAGGTATTCTATGTGTTGTTTCAGATGCTTGAGATCAGAGCATTGCTAGATGCTGAGCCTGAAGGGAATGAGACATTCACAGTGACCCTGTCCAACCCAACCGGGGGCGCACGTCTAGGTGACCGACTGCACGCTGTCATCACTGTCCTCGAGAACCTTGCTCCATCTGGCTTGTTCCGTATTGGACCCACTCTCAATAGGTCGGAAACTAATTCAGTCAATAATTTATTTAGACATTTTTAGGTTAGCTCTTCTATGTGAAATAGAATAGCCAAATGTGTAGTGGTGTGAACACTGTGATTATCTTTCCTGTGCAGAGGTAGCACAGAAGTGGTGGCAAATGAAGGAGGTGGACCCATATTCCTCACAGTGTCTCGCAGCAATGGCTTGGAGTCCGCTGTCAGCGTAGAGTGGGAGACACAGTCTGACACAGCTGTTGCTTTAGGTGATGTCAATAAATATTTCCATCCAGAGTCACTGCATACCTGTCAACAACCCCTCTACAAAGCAAAGTAATTATAATACACTCATGTCCTTAATTGTGTCTTGAAGAGGGTCCTCTCCTGATGATGGGTTTGTACCAAAGCTTTGAGGATAGCCCCACATCCAGTTGGTGCTTTATCCCCGGAATGCCATCTATCCTTGCAGTCAGACTTGATAAGAGTCCCGCTGTGGGATCTTCCCATACATTGGCCACTGTCTATCAATGGCAAGGAGTTTTTGTGCCCGTAGAGGTAAATCATACATACAGGGTGTCCAAAAAGTCACTATACACTTCCTTCCTTGAATGACAAGCATAGTTCAGACACATGTGAGGCCATCAGCACTTGCCGGCTTAGGCTTTGTAGTTTTTGTAAGCATATAATTTCCTTACCCACGGCTCGCCACTTGACATTGGAGGAGTGTTGCAAAATTGCCACCTTGCAAGAGGTGTTTCTGTCCCAGACCGCAGTTCAGTGCCAGTTTGATAAGCTTCATGGCACACTGCTTCAATGCACAGTACAATTTACACTGTGGCAAATTTCTTGAAACAGGATATGTTTTTGCAAACACCGAGCTCCTAGCGCAGGCGTTCATGCAAAACCAGGGAAAGTCTACCCAGAGGGCTGCACTGGATCTGAGCATAAACAAATGCTTGATTCAGCAGATGCTTTACAGAGGGATATACTGTAGCTTTACCCCGGTTAGGTTGTTTAAAGGCTTCAAGCGGGAGATTGTAATGCTCAGCTGTAGTCGGGGATGGAAAAACACCTTGCCAGGTTAAATTGTTCAATTGGCAAGCCAAGGGCAAGGGCTATGCTTACAAAAACTGCAAAGCCCAAGCTATCAAATGCGGATGGCTTCACATCTGTCCAAATGATACCTGAAAAGAAATAGAAGAATGAAGTGTATAGTGATTTTTGGAACACCCTGTACTCACATAATGCTCTTAAGTCTTGTAGTAGTCTGACCCTAAATGCACTGCTTTCTCCTTACCGGCCGTCCAGTCTGCTAGGATTCAGGACCCAAGTTCTTGTGTTGGGTTTGCACTTAAAAACACAAGCTACATCGCCATCACACATGGTGGTGCCCCTTTTGACCCTGCAACCAATCTTAGCATCTTAAAACTACACAGGGACCTCAATGTCACATTGGTTGGTACAACACGGATTGCTTTTTTTCATCATGTACTACCTATTTGTTTTATTGACTTTTATTGCCTTCATGTATCTTGTGGTGTTAGGAACAAATCATAGGTGTGGAAGGTCTGGAAGTGAAATACTTCTCAAATGAAGACAGAGATTTTCTTATTGCATCGAGTCAGGTGATGTCAAACGTTATCCTGACTTGTTGTTCCAGTTATGCTTTTCTGTTCTGTAAAGGTCATTAAAGGCCCTTTTTCCCCTCTTGCTTCATTTAGATATTTGTTTGGACCAGCAGCTCCTTCACCCTCGTGCAGACCCTTGACTTTAAAGAAGATATTGTCAGTGTGACTCCATTCACCCGCACAGATGGTCTTTTTTTAGTAGTTTGCTTAAACCGTGAGACGAACAGCTGCTTCCTTCTTCACTGGGCCGGCGGAAGATTTGGGAATGCACAGCCCCTACCTGTCACAGGCAGAGTCAGCCAGGTGGAGATAGTCCAGAGAGCAGAGGACACTCTTGTCTTGGTGCTTCTTCAAGGTGATGTGTCTTTTTTTATGACTCGCTGTGACTTAAGTGTTTCTTTCCATGAACAATTCCTTGAGTCAACATTATGTTGAGCAAACGTCCCCAACACTACTTTAAGAATTGTGTCACGGTTTGGTGAAGATTGTATGGTCACAGTTACAAGTTAAATAGGGAGAGTCTTGTTCTGTTGTCACATGCCAGATGTATAATGAATCGAGACAAGCTTTTGAACAGTATATTGGACAATAAACAATCTGTTGGTCAAAATAGTGCTTTTTCTTGGTTCTTGCCTATTGTGGGTTTATTGGATTTGATTAATTTATCAATTAACTATCTCAGTCAGACAATTCTAAATTCAGCATGAATGAAGTGTATAAATGTCACTTCTGCAGGTGTCCTTCTTTCCTGTGAGGTGCTTCTATGGAATTTAGGGCAGCATTCACCTGAGTTGCATCAGTCCATTCCTCACCCAGGCCTCACCTCAATTCATTCGTTCACGGCTCCTTCTGAACTCAGTAAGTACTCTGCTTAAAAGTACAACCGCATTTCATTATATCATTATAGAATGTTGCTGTGGTGAACCTCATGATGTGGTCACTATATGACTTGTGAATGTCTGCTTCTCCTTCCCAGTGTACATCCTGCTAGCTGGTAGAAATAGCTCATCACTTTACTCCTGGAGGTCTGATGCCAGCCTGTTCACCATCATACTGAAGGCCCCGCCAGCTATGAGATTCTTCTCCTTTAAAGTCCCATCCCTCAACACCACCAAAACACTCTTGGCTTCTTCTGAGGAGAACCGTTCCAGAATTTATCAATTAACTTCTGTCTCCAATCAGTCTGACTTCATACCCGGGTATTGCTGTCATAAGCACCACTGTCTGCGACTACAAAGTTCAATTCACTTCTTCAAAGCGATTTTATTGTTTCTTTCTGCCCCAGCTTTGGCGAGCTGCATTTCTTACCCGGTGACAGCGAGCTACAGATTGCGGTGAATGTGTTAGATGATGATGTTCCTGAACAGCAGGAGAACTTTCAGGTCCACCTGAAGAATCCGAAGGGTGGGGCAGAGATTGGATTTGGCGGTCAGGTGACTGTTGTGGTTCCAAGCAATGACAACGCCCACGGAGTGATTGGATTTGCGCAGGCAAGATAACAAATCTGTCCAATTCCAGCCAGTGTTTTACAGCTGTTGTATCTATGATATGGATTTTTTTAATATAATCATTATAATCTCTCAAGGGGAAATTCAACTTCCTACCCTTTCCAGAATTCTCTGTCTCTGGAGGTTGAGGAGTTGGAGCAAAATCATCAAATCACATTCACAGTGGAGAGGAGAAGAGGGACGTTTGGCAGACTGACTTTTCACTGGACTGCCAGTGGGAGTCTGGCGGACATTTACCCCACTTCCGGAGTGGTGCGTGAATAACCCTCAGTAATGTTCCATAAGAATATGTACAAGGGGGCTTCAAGGTTACAAACAGAACACAATGAATTGAGTGGCGGAATAAGAATACTATGTCATGCGGCACAAGAAGCCACTCTACCTACAATTGAGCAACTGAGAAGATTGCGCTAACTTATTTTTTTGTCATTTTTAAGTCAAGAGCAGAAATAATGGAGAAGGACATATCTTTTCAGATGAATACTGATTTTTTAATCATCTTTCATGACATATTGGTACATTTGACAGATGTTTGGACTTAAATTACTAACCTATTTTTATTAAACTAATTAAATGATGGATGGATGAATGAATGATATAAATAAATAAATAAATCCCCCACA
Organism: Phyllopteryx taeniolatus; assembly: GCF_024500385.1. Taxonomy (NCBI): domain Eukaryota; kingdom Metazoa; phylum Chordata; class Actinopteri; order Syngnathiformes; family Syngnathidae; genus Phyllopteryx; species Phyllopteryx taeniolatus. The sequence goes on along the minus strand of NC_084504.1, from coordinate 17,964,862 downwards.
TTTCCATAAAACCACGTCTCCTGCAAAATAGCAATACTGGAGTTAGCCCACTCTTGTTCTCAGTGGCTCAAATGTTAATTTGCTTGTTCTATAATTAAGTACTGGAAAATATTTTTCCAACAAATATTTACTATAATTTAGACTTTTTGACTAAGCTAGTTGTAGACTTCGAAACCTGCCTTTTCACTTCCTGTTAGCACTGTAGGAATGGAACTCTGTCGTAAACCGAAGATCCCCTTACATTGAATCCTTGATGGTTTTCTCATCCTGTACTCTATTTTAACTTTCACATAACAGAAGATTTTAAATTGGAAATTCCTACATAAAATCGGTCTAAAGCGGAGATGTCATCTTCATAGGTTACGTTCTCAGAGGGTCAGTCGGTCGCCATCATTCCACTGACTGTACTAGCAGATGATATTGCAGAGCTAAGAGAGAGCGTTACCGTGACCCTCATGGATGTGACCACAGTCGAGCTGCTGGACATACAACAGGCTGCTGTTATTGACAAGTTGCGGGCGCAAGCTCTGCTCACCATCCTGCCAAATGGTTCTCCCTACGGGGTGATTGGGTGGCATCTGGACTCTCAGATTACTCTAACACAAGAACCGCAGGGTGAGCATTTGCCATTCCACAAACGACTGCTGTGTGATGATTAACACAGGAATTTAAAACGGGTTCACACTACATTTTATTCTTTTGTGACAATATTTAGACTTCACCGCTATCCAGGAGCCAGCTTGATTGTATTATGTGTTCTCTAATAAGGAGAAAGCTATGTTCCTTAAGAAGTGGTTACAGGAAAAACACTGAGACTTACTGTAAAAGTTCTTTCATGGTTTCCAGTATATAAGTAATCTGAGGTTTGTCTTAATCCATCTGGGAAGGCTGTCAGATTAGTCTGAAATATATACAAATATTATTTTAATCATTCACAATGTTGTTGCCATCTTCCATCAAAATGATCCAGTATTTAACAGTTATTCTTTATTTATTTTATTCTAACACTTAAATAACCTTCTCTGAACTTGCAGGTTTTCCAGTCAATCTGACTTTGTCCATAGTGCGGGAGCACGGCTCCTCTGGTGAGGTGAAAATACATTATGAGACCAGGCCAGCCTTGTACCAATCTCCATCCAACCAGGCCTCCGCAGATCAGGACTATGTCGCCAAAGATGGTACCCTTATTATGAGAGAAGGAGCAACTTTGGCCATTGTGACCATTACAATCCTTCCGGTAAGATTAACTGTTGTATCAGTGATGTAAAAATAATAATAATAATTAAATAATTAAAAAAAAATATATATATATATATATATATATATAAAAATGTAAATAAATGTTTCTGCTCATGCCTAATTTGCTCCACAATGTGTATTTTGCAAGGATGACATTCCAGAACTGTCAGAGAGTTTCCTGGTAAATATCACCAATGTGGCGCTAGTTAGTGGGCTAGCAGAAGCGGGCCAGCCCTCAGTGAAGCGACCTGGCATGGAAGTAGCTAAGGTAACCATCCAGGAAAATGACAACCCTCGAGGGATCTTGCAGTTTGTTGTTCTTGAAGTAAGTACAGGATTCTTTCAAGGACTGAGCTTTGATTAATGCAGATTGGATCTATTAACACAAAATAGCAGGGAGCAATGTAGCATAGTAATAAAGTGCTTTATTTTGTATTTCTCCTTCAGGATGGCCCTGAAGTTATGGTGGCCTACGAGATGCCAGCACCTGACAACATTTTCCACCTGACAGTGGTGCGACTTGCTGGCGCAGTTGGAAGACTGGTCATCTACTGGGAGGCTCAGCCCCTTACTGCTGATCCAAATGATTTCAGCCCCTCATCTGGCAACATCACCTTCCAAGATGGGCAGGTAAATCTGTGTTCTCAAAAAGGAGCTGTTTGACAAGTCCCTGATTGCTTGGTGTTTCTAGAGGGAAGCTGTGATCGCTATCACCATCTTGGATGATGACCATGTGGAGGCTCTGGAGAAATTCGAAGTAACTTTACTGCGGGTGATTGGTGGCGCTCGGCTGGGAGATGTGACCTCTGTCACAGTCAACATTCCGGCCAATGATTCACCTCTTGGACGATTTGGATTCCAACAGCTTGAGGTACAAGCTGCCTCTGTCAATAATTGTCCATAACTGCTCGAGATGTCCATAAAGTATTTTTCCAATTTAACAAATTTATTACAAAAGCAAATGTGGAAACTTTACAACCATTGAGCGTATTAAACAAATATGATTAACATATCAAATGGTTTTGAAACATGTGTTTGAATTGTAAAGAGACTATGCACACCCAGTAAACAATATGTGATGTTATTTTAGTTGCACTTTAAGTCACAACTTTCACCCTCTCTCAGGTTACCGTAAGTGAGCCGGAGTTTGTCGACGATTCCGCTGCTGTGGCTCAACTAGCAGTACTGCGCAGTGAAGGAGGCAAGGGGGCCGTGACACTGGTGTGGCAACTGGAAGGACAAGCTGTTCATGACCTCTCACCTCTCAATGGGACTCTTGTCTTCACTGAGGTACAACGTGAATACTGTATGTGCAAAGGTTGCAAAATTCAGGAAATTTTCAAAGTTTCTTTGGGATTTAAGGGGAATTTATGGGAATTTACGTGAATAAACCAGGAATTTACAAAATTGAAGGCTGGCTCTTAAAAGGGCACTTAAATATACTAGTTGGGGAAAATATATTTTCTATTAAGTGGCCTGCTTGAAAGGGCTTAGCAAAAATATACAGGCAAGGCTTAAAAAGTTTGGGTGCAGGTGCTTTTTTAGTTGCATTTTGACACTTTTAGGCATTTTGGGAGGGAGAGGCACTCTTTTATTTCATATTTTGAATGGGACTTTGTTGGCATTTTGGGATGGCGGGTGCATCTTTATTAATTTTTTAATTGGTTGGGTTGAACCAACTCAATGTTGTTTTTGTACCTGAATGAAAGAATTGTTGAAGAAAATGTTGTTTTCTCTTATGACAAAACAAAATGTTTATATTTATGCTTATTATTTCCAAAATTCTTCAGCTCAATCTCCCTTGAAAATTAACAGTAAACTTTCCCAGAAATTTACTGGAAATGTTCTCCCCCTTTTCAACTCCAATGTGTACTCATTCTTCGACATTTAGCTACATTAGAGAGGGGTAATAATATTACAATCACCTCTCACAGTGTTACAATACAATGCATCACTACACCACTGGAAACTACAATAATAAATTGATCAATTATCAAAACTGGGTATCATTATCTTTATAAAGGATGCAATTGAGATGTTATATTGACTTTCCAGACTGAATCTATGAAGACGTTTGTGACAAGAGCCCTTACTGACAGAGTTCTGGAGGGAGATGAGCACTTCACAGTCAAGCTCTTTCCTGCAAGTGGCAGCGTTGCTGTCATTGACCCTTTAAATGGTACTTAAGAAAATTATCTCCTCGTACTGCAACTGAGATGGACTTAATGAAATCATTGGAATCTTGCCTTTTCACCGATGTGAACGCTCCTCGTCTCTCATTTTGTACTCCAGGTTTGGCAACCATCACTATCATAGCAGACAAGGCTGCCCTGGGGATTATAGGGCTGGAAGAGTCCTCAAGGAACATTGTCATTGGAGAACCTAAAGGAATTTATAATGGGAGTGCTGTTGTCAAGTGAGATGAACATAATGGGAATGACATTTCCATCTTGATCGGGTTCCAATAGAATTAAGTGTAATAAAATAGTATGTATTTGTTTCAGCCTTGTTCGTGGGCCAGGTGTGTTCGGTGAGGTGCAGGTGCATTGGAATATCACTCCTGCTTTGGTTTCTGAATTCCAAGACATCTCTGGCTCAGTAACAATGAAAGACCAGCAATCATTTGCTTCTTTTATTCTGAAGGTACTGACCAATATGGAATGTAAGCTTAATTTTATAGTGAGTGGAATAACCTCACCCACCTACAATACAGTGATTTGTGTGCTTTGTGTTGTGATTACAGGCTGTGGATGATGATTTTCCTGAGGAACGTCGCAATTTCCAGCTAACACTGACGTCCATGACCCCAGGACTGGAACTCAGTCCCACTGCACAGCATGCCAGGATAACCATGGCAGCCAGTGACAACCCTTACGGCCTGTTTTCTCTCACCCAGCAGCAGATAAGCGCAATTGAAGAGGAGGAAACTGTAAGTACAGCATCATGGTAATAAAAAACATTGTCATTTTGAACTATGTGTGTCCTGCGACTGACTAACAACCAGTTCAAGGTGTAGTCTACCTTTCGTCCGAAGTCAGCTTGGATAGGCTCCAGCACTCCGCGACCCTGAACAAGATAAGCGGTATTGAGTATATTGGATGGATGAATGTCATTTTGACCAGTGGTGGTTCTAACTTGGATGGCACACTGTCCGAGAGCCCCGCCACCCCACCAAGACGCACAAACATACACACACGTACACTCACTAACACACACAAACACAAACACACACACACTCATCATTCAGTACTTTGTCAGTTCATTCATGATTCAGCCCTGTAGTTCATATTTACTCTGTAACACTTTCTCTTACTGAGGGATGGGAGTGTCACCCCGCATCTCTTCTATAGAGGCCAAGTCCACAAGGGGGCGCAAATTCCCCATACAAACACCCGGCACGCCCCAGCAATGCCACCCTGTGCGGCCGCACATATTGCACATGCCAGAAACCACGACTGATTGTGACATATTGGACTTGGTTACAAATACACAAATTATACCCTGACTCTTTTCCTTCAGGTGAATGTGACTGTAAGTCGCACTTTGGGCAGTTTAGGAAACGTATGGGTCACCTACCAGACCTCAGGCAACACAGCAGTTAGTGGAGAGGACTTTGCTTCGGCTTCGGGACGGCTGCTGTTCACCCCAGGTCTGATGTCACAACATGTTTCAGTGCATATCCATGATGACAGTCTACCAGAGGGGCCTGAGATGTTCTACTTCAACATCACTGATGTGGATTTAGTCAATGTTAGGTAAAAATAAATAATTAGTCGAAGTACAGTATAGATGACAATGTATTATTATTATTTTTTGTCTATGCATGAAGCATTACCCATTCTTCTTTGACATCTACAATACTGTGTTTATATGATTCTACAATCTTTGTCTCCCCCTACTGGTCAGTGTTGTGGATTACACAGTGACCAAGTCAGGTCTCCAACTGGACCAGCCTCCAATCATAGGTGACAACTCATCTCTTGCTGTTGTAATATTGATAAATGACAACGCTGAGGGTATCTTAGATTTCAGGCATGACCATATCAATATCACAGGTCAGTCAAAATTACAGTGACTTGAAGTTTTGAGTCTTTTCAGTCAATGTTCAGAAAAGAAAACAATATCCAACTTTTTGATCCTCCCATTCAGTTGAGGAGGATGCATGCACTTTGTTGATCCCAGTGGTGAGGACTGCAGGTTCTTATGGAACCATCTCAGTAGAGTACATTTCCAGAGGCCTGAGTGCCACTCCTGGTCTTGACTACATTGCAAACAATGGCTCAGTGACGTTCGTCCATGGCCAGCAAACCAGTGTCCTTAACGTTACAATTTTAGATGACATGAAAAGGTGAGAGCACTCAGTAATTGGTGAACGAGTATTTATTAATGATCATTGACCTTTGAAATTATCTGTCGTAGTGAATATGCAGAGATGTTCGAGATCCTGCTGGTCGGAACCACAGGGGGAGCAGTACTCGGCTCTCACACAGTCGCCAGGGTGATCATCAACAAAAGCGACACTCCAGGTGGTGTGATGCGGTTCCTCAACGAAAGCCTAATCACCATCAACAACCCAAAAGACACCCGAAAACTAACGCTGGTCTTGGAGAGGGCAGGAGGTCTTGTGGGCAATGCAACGGTACCACAAAAACATGTCTCATCTCACGTCATAGTCCTGATTCCTTATTGTGTTTTCATCTTTACTGTTCAGATTGCTTGGATCATCCTTGGTCCAAACAGCAGAGAGGCTCTACTTCCATTTAATACAGACATTAGAGAGCCGTTAAATGGGTCTTTTTTCTTCAGCGAAGGGGAGGAAGGCACACGCACTATTGCACTTCGGATCCTCCCTCATGGTGAAGTTGAGGTGGAGGAAACCTTTATAATAGAGCTCAGCCTTCTGTCTGGGGATGTGGACATCGACCCTCGGGCTGGATCCATAACACTGAAGGCAAGTTTTTCTTATTAATTTGTAACAGATTAACACAGATTCCCGAGAAACAACAGATGCAGCACCACATCTGATCTGCAACCCAAACACTTTTAATGTGGTTTTATCTTTCAGATTGAAAAGTTTGGGGACCCAAATGGTATAGTTCAATTTACAGAGGATGCACTTCAAGAACGTGTTTACAATGAACCCACAGAGGCAGAAGGTCCAATCCACATCTCTATGCAAGTTACGCGTCGAGAGGGTGTCATGGGTAATATTACGGTAAAATCATGTTAAATGCTTCAACTTTAAATTTGGCTAAAATAAGATGAATAGCAAAATGTATCCTTAATTCACACACCCCATGAAACACTTTGATTTTATGTTTTAGGTTCACTGGCAGATGGACTCTGATTTTGACATAGATGGAGACTTTTTTGCATTTTCTGGCACCGTGCTGATCATGGAAGACCAGAGGGACGCAGAAATCGTCGTTAGCCTGATGCCTGACACTGTGCCTGAGCTGGAGGAGCTCTACACTGTTCAACTGACAGCAGTGGAGGGTGGTGCTACTCTGGATGCCAATTCTAATCTTTTACGCACTCATATTAGGTTGGTTGTGTGATTACACTGATTTTCAGGGTTAAAATTATCAACATTACTTCATAATCCAATTATCATCTGTTTTTCTCTTTCATCCTCAGCGTACGTGCAAATGATGACCCCCATGGTGTCTTCTCCTTGAATCCTGAGGAGCAGTCTGTGTTGGTCGAGGGGTCTGAGGCTGAGGTCCGCAGAGTTCTGATTATGAACACGACTCGGCTAGCAGGTCTGTTTGGCAACGTTAGTGTGGGCTACAGAATCACTGACGGGACAGATGAGGTGCTGGGCATGGACATGTTTGTGGGAGGACAAGCTGACGGACAACTATTGTTCACTGAGGGGCAGGTGTTCAGTAATGTCACACTTTACATCAGCAACCTGGTAAGAATGGGGAAAATTGATGACTGATGAATTTTTTATACATTGTTGAAACTGACTGCTTTTCTTTTTGTAGGCATTTTTGTCCTTGGGTGGAAGTTTCATAGTACAGCTAACTAAAGTAAGAATGGTCAGTCCTTTACGTGGCACACCACCCCGCCTCCATCACGAGTCCACTGTTGCTATGGTGACTGTGCCAGAGGAAGCCGCCAGCTCAGAGGTTAGTATTGCCTTGATGATAAATGATTCAACATACTGTATGTACTGTCTAATAGAACTTTCCCAGTTTCATTTGTTTGTTTCATGTATGCTGTACAGGTGGGTTTTGCCTCCCAGGCTTTATTTGTTTCAAGTGTTGATACAGGGAAATGTGAGGCAAAGGTGACACGAACAGGGTTGTTTGGGGATATCAGGGTGCAGTGGAGTGCAGGGTATCCTCCAGGACAGTCTCCACCTGGTTTTAGAGTTGGAACAATCAAGCCAAATTCAGGTAACAATCCCAGACCAGAGTATTGATAATTTAAGAAGAAGACTGCTAGCAGATTAAATTCAGATATCTTGCTAGTTGCTACAAGTGCAGTATTAAAATTAGGAATGTTCTCTTTCCTCATATTCAGGCTCACTGGTCTTTTCCCATGGAGAGAGGACAAAGATAATAGCTCTGAGAGCCATGGCTGATGCATCTGAGCCAACTGCACATGCGTTGCACCTCACTGGAGCCACCTCCAGTACTGCTGCGGGCAGCTATGTCAAGCTCAAGTAAGACTTTCATTGTTGAATGGGACCTGTCAGTGTTCATCATTGCGTATTCGGACCATCCATCCATCCATCCATTTTCTGAGCCGCTTCTCCTCACTCGGGTCGCGGGCGTGCTGGAGCCTGTCCCAGCTATCTTTGGGCAGGAGGCGGGGTACACCCTGAACTGGTTGCCAACCAATCACAGGGCACATATAAACAAACAACCGTCCGCACTCACATTCACACCTACGGGCAATTTAGAGTCTTCAATTAACCTACCATGTATGTTTTTGGGATGTGGGAGGAAACCGTAGTGCCCGGAGAAAACCCACGCAGGGACGGGGAGAACATGCAAACTCCACACAGGCGGGGCTGGGGATTGAACCCCGGTCCTCAGAACTGTGAGGCAGACACTCTAACCAGTCGATCACCGTGCCGCCGTATTCATACCAAAGCCTGAAAATCCTAATCTTGCCAAGACCCAAGTTGAAAGTAAAAGGGTGCATCAACCTGTTGTTCTATTGAGTATAAATCTACACCAAAAATGGACCAAATCAAATACATTGTCTATGCACAGGTCAGGATTTACATTGGCTGAAGTGGAGCCGCTGGGAATCTACCAGTTTTCTCCGGATTCCCGCCACCTGGTCATTGAAGAGGACATCCAGACTATAACACTCTACGTCCAGCGGCTCTACGGTTCGAGTAGCAACAGCACTCGCCTGTCCTACATGACAATAGCAGGCAGTGCAGCTGCAGGATCTGATTTCATCTCTGTGCCAGAGGGCCATTTGGCTTTTGACTCTCCTCGCCAAACCAACACTTCCTTCCAGCTTTCAATCCTCGATGACCTCCTCTCAGAGCCAGATGAATATTTTCACGTCAACCTTACCGCCGTTGAAGTCTTCACTCCAAACTTGGTCTGGCCAGATGTCTTCCCTCGAATCAACCCACCACACAGTCTGGCAACTGTCACCATCTTGGCGAGTGATGTGACCAGTGGAGTGCTAAGTATAGGTCCTGGACTGGTCGAAGTACCCGAGGACAAGGATGAAGAGAACCAGCAGGAGCGAAGGGTTCTCCTCAGAGTGCGCAGGTCAGAGAGTGTGTCTGAGAACGTACGAGTTAAGGTCCAAGCATATGGAGGTACTTTGATTGACCTAATGATTTTTTTTAAACTCAAATTGCACAGTTTTGATTAATTTGAATGTTGTGGAATTATCTCCAGATGGAAGCAAAACACCATTCCCTTTCACCCTGGAGCCTGTTTGGGCTCTAGCGAAGGAGAATCAGGACTTCCACTTGGAGTCCAGCATTGTGCAATTGCCAGCTGGTCAGAATGAGACAGAGGTGGTCCTTGTCATCCTGGATGACTCAGAACCAGAAGGACAGGAGGTGTTCTTTATCTATCTCAGTGATCCTGAGGGTGGCGTACAGATCACTGATAGGCCCCGCCAGGGCTTTGGGGCCTTTTCCAAGATCACCATCCTTGGTAAAATAATACATTTGTTTGCTCAATTCAATTGTATGCAGAAGAATATAAAAAAATACAGCTGGTTTTTGCAGACTTTTCTAGCTTGTACAATGTTCTCTATTCTGTGTTCCACTCGTTATGGCACTAAATAAGCCAGTGGAATCTAATGATCCCTAAGCAGGTTTGTTACCTAAATGAGTCATTCAATGTTCTGTCCCGCTTTCATTAATTAGGTTGTATTTGCTGATTTGCATTCAGACACTGATGTCTCTTAATCCCCAGCTGCTATTTTGTACTCCATAATATTGCCTCTCAATCTGCAACAACAATAAAGATTCCAATTCTGATTCTAATTCTAATCAGTTGCTGCAATGACCAGATTCATGAATTTTTCTTCATACAATGGATTGCAATATAGCTGTACTATGGGAAAAAAATAAAATAAAATATTCCCACCCTTTTTGTATCGTTCTCTTCTCTTGACGCAAAACAGGAAGCGACTTCCATAATGGGATTGTAGGCTTTAGTCACAATTCTCTGATGGGCCAGGTTCTGGATGAAGATTCAGACAACAAAACCGTTCAACTATACGTGCAGAGGCAGGAAAACAGGTACTCTGTTGCCTTGGGCTAAATATGGTATACAATTATGCACTTGTTCATTTAAATGGCCTTTTCTTTCAATGCTTAGAGCCTTTGAGGATTTGCAGGTTTTTTGGAGGGCTACTTTTAACAAAGCAGCTCCAACTCTTGTCAGCAATGGAGTAAACCTGACCAAACAGCTGGTGCACACATCGGGATTTATACTATGTAGAAGAGGAGAGATCATCTGTCCTTTTACTTTGGAGGTCCAACATGATGAGGTGAGACCCAATATTGGTCTTTTGAATTGTTTTTTATCTCGTCTCTAGTCGATCACTGCTTTATTCTGTAGTTTATAAAATTATCCACAATCTATCCATGTTTCCACAGGAACCAGAATACCGCACTTGGTTCTTCGTAGAAGTTTTTCAGGTGGGCTCAGGCGCCACCATTAATGAGACTAGCCGATTCGCCAACATCACCTTGGCAGAGAGCGACGATCCACGAGGCGTTGTGTACTTCGGCATGAGCCACAGGTTGCCCACCGCCACGCCAACGACCACAAAGCTCAGTCTCCAGGTGTACAGAAGAGCAAGCACAGCTTCAACAATGTCTGTATGGTATCATACTGTGGTATGTTGCAATTTGAACTTGGAAAAAAAAGTGAACAGATTAATAGCACATGCACAAAAGCTCAAATGCACGCAGACACACATGAAGAAAATGTATTTCAAAAGCAGTTGAAACTGGTTGTAAATACCCCTTACAATGAAGGCCAGTATGAGTGTTACGTCATAAAGACATGTACTGTTTGTCTACGTCTGACCTACTTTTTATCTTGTTTACCTCATTTGTCCCCACATTTCAATTCTATCAACATTCATTTTCAATACAAATGACCTAGCTATCATATTGTGTTCTCAAAACAGATTGTAGGCATCCAAAATTTAAAGGTGTTTCCATGTAAAATAATGAAGGTATTTAAATGGTTAATGTAATAAAATAACATTTTGTGCACACACATCTTTTGATCAGAATCAGAATCATCTTTATTTGCCAAGTATGTCCAAAACACACAAGGAATTTGTCTCCGGTAGTTGGAGCCGCTCTAGTACAACAGACAGTCAATTTACAGAACACTTTGGAGACAGAGATATTGACAAAAAACAATTGTGCAAAAAGATGCAGAGTCCTCTAGCACTTAGAGCAGTTCGAATGACTAATATTGCAATAGACAGGTGCAATGACCATTGTGCAAGGGGCGCTGAGACTTCAAGGCGTGTATGCGGTTTAAAGTGACGAGTAGTGCGATAATCTGGGACAATGTTGGTTGTGCAAATGTTACAGATGGGTTTGTTAAAGAGATTCAGTCAGTCTTTTAGCATTCTACTTGAGTATTGCTTATTGATATTTGTCAAGTTGAAAGAGACCATGCAGAATTCTTTACCTTGAATGCACTCAACCTACCCAGAGACTTTTATGTCCTCTAGCACTCCCACCTTGTCATTTTGGAGATTAAAGGAAGAAAGAACACTCAACAAAAATCCAAACCTCACACAGAAACACACATGGCGGGGCTCTCCTGCTTTCATCTTCCCAACTTTTATGAGTTGATTATAAAAGCTTTGGTGTGAGACAAAAACATTGCTCAGTCAACCTCATTTTGTCTTACGTAATGTTTTTAACCCAATTAATGTGCATGTGCAGTCACAGCCGTGGTAGTAGGTCAATCAAGAATCACGCCTTTTGTGTCTATTTACCTATATCAAAGAAATTATTGATGGTACTGTTGACCTGACTTTCTTTTGTGGATGCTAAGAGAGAGTAAAGGATTCCTATTATGTATTCGCATTATATTCCCATGTTATTCTGCAAGCTAAAAAGACTGAACCCTAATAATATATCTCTGCCAATCGCATTGGTGCAAAAAGCTCAAATACAAATTTATTTATCTATTTTGTGTATTTTCAACTCCAGCTCAATTTAATCATTACAATTGAGGTTATGTTCATTGACAAATGGATAAAGAAAAAATACTTACTTTTTAAAGGGGGTGTACTTGTGGATGCTGAGCGCTGTAAAGGATACAGCACAAAAAAACTATAATACTACTTTAACTTATTTCATGCGCATCGAAAAATGCAGAAAAATGCATGTTTAAATTTGTTATTAGTTACTTATAATGCCATTAAATTTTAAATAAAAATAAAAAATTCACAGATAAAACCCATTTGTCCAATGCAAACACATAATGCAACAACCAGTAAATTATACAGTAGTACCTCTTATAAGCATATCATGCTGTAAACCACTAAGCTGCGTATTTGCATTATTATTATTTTTGTTTGTTTTTCTTTGAAATGCTGCAATCTTATTTACAGACATTATAATCCTCAATTCATTTTGTTTCTTCGGCATTTCAGTTTGGCAACGGCATTCTCAGGATTCACTTGTAATTTCAGAGTATATAATTTTTTTTTTAATTGCGAAAAGCAGTTCTGCTCAAGGACTGGCGATCGGTCTCTCAACCTCAGCTATTATAGGTTCTAACTCCCCTGCGGCTCGCAAAAAAAAAAAAAAAAAAAACGGATGGATGTACTGTACTGATTGATTAATTTCTTTACCCCGTCTTCCAAATTTCTTTCCTCTTTAGGAGCTTCCAAGGGAGGAGGTGCTCGGACCATTTGTAATCCATCCTGCTAAAGAAGGAATGGATTTCCCTCAGCAAGAAGGCGAGCTGACCTTTGACGTGGGTCAAAACAACACATCCATCGACATTTATATAACCCCTGACCTTGCGTCATCTTTACCTCGGCCTAAGCGCTTCCAAGTGGAGCTGTTCAATGCAACAGGGGGCGCCAGAGTGCACACTGACTTTGGCTATGCAAATGTGACACTTGTGTCAAATGTTGCTAGTGCAGCTACGTGGGCCTTGGTAGGAAAGTTGCATCAACCCCTCAACTCAGCAACACTGAACCAGGTGTTGCGAGGACTCATCAATCGGACCGCCTTCATGCTGCCCCGAGAGCAGATGACGGCTGTGTTTGAAGCTCTGGAGAAGGTGAGAGCTTTTGAACCGGTGATTCTCAACCAATGTGCTGTGACAGAGATCATGAGGAATTGTTTATTTACTAAAAATAATGCACAGTGGTCCCTTGAGATATGAATTAAATTCATTCCGTAACCACATCTGTAACTCAAAACACTCATAACTCAAATTATTTATCCCTATTCAAATGAATGGAAATGCCATGAATTTGTTCCGGCCTCCTAAAAAAAACCACCCAATTTTTAAATTTTATTTAAAAAGGCACTTTACAATATCATCCTTTATAATAAATACAGTAATAACATAATTGAATAGAATGTAAAAAAAAATTCTACAGTTTTTATGCACATTTTTTGCTTCAATTCAATGGACATTGTGCTACTCCTTCTCATGTGCACATCTTGGCCACTTTGGGGGAGTATAATACAGACATACAGATATACATGAAGGGGATGATCACAATTGACCATGCAAAATCATACTGTTCTGTGTTGCATTTCTCTGTTTTTGAACTATAGGTGGTCGCAGTGTCTAACAGAGCATCTATTCATGAAAGCAGCCGCAATTTAACCTATGGCCTGCTGTGTGTGTTGGCCAACCCCAGCAGAGCCGACACACGGGGCCTTAGCCACCTCGCGGAAGTGGCTGAACGATTCGCATTTTCCCTCATCACACGCAGTCATTGTGAGATGTGAGTATATTTTTAACACAAACATAATGCTTCTGTTTCCTTAAAACTGTGGTGTTCCAAACTATGGCCCGGGGGGCATTTGCAGCCCACAGTCCATTTTTTTATCGGCCCAAAGCAAATTCTAAAACTAACAATTGACATGGCCCGCATGTAATGGGTATGATGTCCCATGACTACTACTATGATGACGACGACGATATCTAGTTTATTTTGAGTTGAGTTTTATTTTGAATTTTTTGAAATTTAAAAAACTCAAGAAACTTTACAAATAAAATAGTAACAACCTTTCTATTCGTAATGCTTCGATGAATAAAGATAAATTAGGTACACTAGCAAATACTGTGAATGGCGATTGTTTGCGCCGCTTTCTGTTTCGTATCAAAGTCAGCTTAGTACAGCTAGCTCTTGTTTTTGTTCTGAATGTGGAGTTGTGGGTCTGCTGCTGCTCAGTACAAGGGCTGATCTATTCATACCTACAGTGAAGCATGGTGGTGGCAGCATCACGCTTAGGGGCTATTTTTAATCAGCTGGAACTGTTGCTTTAGCGTATACAAGATGTAGGAAATTATGAACAGTTCGAAATAGCAGTCAATATTAGCGCTAAATTCTCTGGCTACTGCTAGAAAGCAAAAAATAAAAATGCCAGGAACAGCTACTATAGATGAAATTTATTTGGGGTTTATCAGAGGCACATTTTAATGGTGGCAGCTGAGTGCTGCCTCCCATTTAACAAAAGCCATTTTTAATTCTCTTTTGGAAAAATAATTTTAAAAATGTGATTGAGCTGTACAGGTTATAGGTCACATTAATGGTGGAAAATATTCTGAAATGAATTATCTTGGACTAATTTTTTGTACTGTACCAGAAGAACCTGGCATTTTAACGGGTGTGTAGACTTAATATCCACGGTATGCATCCTCACCTACACTGATGATTGGGTTTAGCTGGTTACTGTAAATAAATTCAAGGTGAAGGTTGTCAAAGTGGGCCTTGAATCCTTTGATATCCCTGTATGTGGCCCTTGGAAGAAAATGTTTAGACACCCCTGTCTTAAAATACTGTACCGGTATGTGTTTTGTGTTTTTAAATAATGTGTCTCTTTGTGTGCTTTCTCCAGAGGGGGCACCATCCTGGACACATGTGAACATATGTCCATCTCTGCCTTCCAGTGGTATCCCACACAAATCAATGGACACAAATTCAGAGGGTGTAACACAGACTTTTTCCAGCTTCCTGACACTCTGCTGGCAGTGCCGGCCGTCTCCACCCCTGACTGCAGGAACCTCAGCCGTATTCAGCTGATAGAGTTTAGAAATGACCTCTGGTTTATCACCAACAATGCAACAAATGCTCTCAATGGGAAGGTAGGGATTTACACCTCTTTGTGTGTTTCACGCAGCAGGTGGCGGTCTTCCCCCATACAAAAATAGTTTAACCAGCTCGCAATACCGCTTCTGTTCATGTGTAGGTTTTCTCAGCCAGTTTAGAGGACAGAAGGTCAAGACCCCTTGGAGATGGTATAGAGGTGATATATCGTATCCACACTGCTGGTCAGCCACTTAAACCAGGACGTTCTATGTGCCTTCTCTGGAACCAGACCACTGCAAGGTAGGCCACCACAGATATATAAGTCAGGCGCCTTGGCATTAAAAATGCATACCAAATTAAACATTGTGTTGTGTATGTTCAGGAAAAAGTTTTTTTTCTTTTGGTCTTTTCCCTTAGATTTCCTTTGGAACCAAATCCAAATCCATCCATTTTCTATACCGCTTATCTTCACTTGGTGATTATTCAAATTATGGATGGGCATAAAGTAGGGGTTGAAAAACTAAAGATGTTTTTGTAGTCAACAGTAATGTGATGAAACTCGAGTCAAAGTTGACGTCACACAGCGATCACCAACCTGTTTTGTGCCACAGAACAGTTTCACGACATATTATTTTGGAAATTAAGTTCCTCGTCACCTGTCGCGAGGTCCCACTGGTATGAAAATGTTAAGACTAGTGACAATTGGAATAGCCAAAGCTAGCGAGGCTAACCATTCTTGTCATTCACAACAAGCTTGTTTTTGTACTCTCAGACCCACGCAGACGAATGAGGACTGTGTCGCTTTGTTGGCTGGACATTTCGCTGCTCCACAAAGCGTTATAGTCCGGTAATGGCAGCAGACAGGCGGGACGAAAGCCCTCTGTAAATTGAAAGATGAGATGCCAAACACCGGTGATTAGTGATTAATCGACATCAAGCTTTGAACATCGATGCAAAGTAGTAAAGTCAACTCATCGACGAGTCGCCTCATCGGTTCAACCCCGAGTACGCAGCAGTCGTACGGCAAAACGGAGTGCACTACTTGACTGCAACTCGCAGAGGCACTGATAATTGAGTCTCAACGAGTTTGTAGTCTATAAAAGAACAACATGCTGTCAGCTATGAGCTACATTACATGCATACAGAGAACTCCTTTTACAACAAGTAATAGATTCTTCGACCATTATTTTTCCCATAGTTGAGCGACGAAATTTGGTAACATTCCCATCGCTAATCCAAATACTCTGTAAAGCTGGTGGCGTGTGCTTCCCTCTCTATCTGTCATCCTCATATATTTGGGCAAGGTCAGCTTGTTAAGGGTGCATGCACACCCTGCAAGTTTTACAGTGCCCAAGGACACGCTGCATTTGTCTGTAACACTGTGAATCCTCCCACTCACCTTCAGTCTAATGAGGACATTCTGGAGATCACCATTGAGGCTTAGAGTTTTGGCAGGTTCGGCTTTGCTGGAACAGCTCCCCGTACAATGTTATTGCAATAATCACACTGCTGAGAGATTGGACTGAGAGAGTCATGGGCTGGGAAAGCTAAACCTGACTAAACCTTAACAGAAATAAACAATTGACCTTATGTCCGCTATCTTCTATACACTCAAATGCTCAAATACCTGTGACCTAGTTTTTTATTTGTTTGTTTGTTTATTTCATGTCTCTCGTCTCCATGCTCTAGCTGGTCATCGGATCATCAGTACTGCAGGGTTGTGAAAGAAAGCGGGAGCTACGTGGAGTGCGCCTGCTCCCACTTATCTATCTACACGGCCTATGCTGAGTTTTCCCCCCTTGCATCAAATAACGAAGCCTTCTATGCCTCCGGGTTCATCTGCATCTCAGGTACACCACGTCGCCAGAGTGATGACTCACGATGACTGATTCACTTTGAATAATATCTCATCAGATGGCCATGGTAGATAAAATCAGTGGTGAAATTGGTTGCGTTTTCTTTTTTTTTACACTTTCAGACTGATAACAGGAATTTACTTTTAACATTTTGAGTCACTAAGGCATCAATGGAACTGTTGACCCAACCAGAATCATAATGAGACTCCCATCTGTTCATCATCCTTCATGATCCAGGAATTAGTCTGCTACTGCACAAATATAGTTTTTTCCCACTTTTGTTTTCAGTTCAGCCTTGGCGGACGTCTGGGCTCGACCGAGTGAGCCCAAAAAAAGTCTAGTTCGTATGGTCATTATTACAAACAACTATTATCTTCTACAGGTAGAAAATTTCAAACAAGTGATCAGTTTGCAGGAACTACCATCAATGTTCCAGTTTCAAAAATCACTTTGACACAAAATGTGTTCTTGTGTAGTCTGCCTGCCTCATCCTTTAATTTCTTAACATTTTCTGCGTTTCCATTTTCAGCCTTTGCATTGGCCATTATAGCACACATCCTGTGCTCCCGTTTCCCTATGTTTGCTGCCAAATTGCTCGTTCACATGATGGTGAGCTGCCTCGGAACACAGGTAATGCAAATGTTCACTTTTTAACCTCCATTGCGTTGCTACATGCTCATACCACCCAGGCCTCACAAAAAAACATCATCTGACCTCCATGACACCATGTCCTGTGTTTTTGGAGGGCATTTTAAGCAGTGTTAATATTTTCCTTGCATACTGACAATGCATGCTCACCACCCATCCCCTAAGCCATCAAACATTGTTTTTTTTTATTTTTGTAAATATTCATGAATATAGAAAAGGAAAGACAATCAGATGTCCCCGCTTTGCGTTGTTTGTGGGCTCCCGTGTCCTGACAACGCAACCATGCCCCCCGCACTCTTGCCCATTAAAAACGCAAGCTGTCACATGAGCAGTGAGCAAGATATGCGGTCTCTGGTTTGTCTCTCTGCTGTGCGTATGTGTGCATGTGCGGGACTGGTAAATTTCCACAGGTAGCCCCTCTCTTTGGTTGACAAACATAAGTCTTGAGTCGTTGGGGGCTACGCACGTTGGGCTCAACCCGTTTATGGCCCGGAAAGAGCCCCTGGACCTAAATGGGTTTGGAATGGAAAATTCCATCCTGTTCTGTTTCTATGTCAATGTATGTTTAGGCCTCCTACTTGAAAATAAATGACACTGTGCTATTGTTCGTGAAATAGCGTTTTTTTTCCTCTTGTGTTCTGGTCTCATGCCAATTGAATTTCAGCCTCTGAATCCCAAGGCCTAATCGAAGAGCTTTTACTTTTAAAAGTCTGCCACTGGGAATCATTGTTGGACTCTTAAGTGCAGGATGATCTGAATTACGATTGACCATTTGCTGTCCTTGTCTTCACTTATTCTGTGTTTACAAATAATTCCAACCATAATTTGGCCACATTGTTGGACTGCAGAGACTATACTTGTATATTAGCATCCTATTTATGATGTGAAAAAGTCCTATAATCTTGCATCCCTGACCCAATAACTGTAGTTGGCACCATGAAGAAATGCCCTGTGGTGTCACACCATCGATTTGCACCGACAAAACTACAACCAATCACTTCTGATGGAGTGGGCTCTTCATCTGCAGTGGGGGGGCCGATGCCGCTGGCTGATGGGAGCAAATTAAAGTTGCTGGTTTGATTTATGTCTCTGAGTATGGCCCCCAGTTGTCTCATATGTTGCAATGAGACTGAGAGGATGGAGCGGTTGAACGAAATGGAAAAGTTGGAGATGAGGTTAATGCCGCTGTTTATTGATTGCTGCAGTATGTCCAGCTGCCATCCTTTCATCCCACTCGTGTCCAGAGAGAGAAAGTTCCGGGCTTGGCGCTATCATAGCTAATACAACAAGCTCTTAGGACAACAAGCAGAGGCACTGTTGATTCGGGCTCATCTAATTTTTGGTCTCAAGAAGATCCTGTTTTTTATGCTCTCCCCACGCTTTTGTGTGTTTTATTTTTTCCGGGTCCTCCGGCTTCCTACCACCTTCTGAAAACGTGCATGTTAGGTTCATTGAAGGCTAAATTCCAACAAAGGTTGGAATGTAGGTGGGAATACTCGTTTGTCTATTATATGGGCCTATTGGTGCGATTGGATGGCGACCAGTCCATGGTGTACCCCTCCTCTCACCCGGGCGTCTTGAGTTCACCACACACACTATAAGCACACATTTGCAGTTTATTTTTTTCCCGGTCAGAGCAGGGATTTTCACATTTTAAAAATTGATATATGTGTGTACCCCGCTTGACAAGATTAGTATACTGTATGCCCAGCTCTGTATAAAAAGCATCTAACTTTTGGTCTGGATCCATCCCTGACCATTATTTCAACGTTTACCAATTTCTTCCCATTGTAAAACCATAGACAAAATCCTCCATTGTCAATGTGAAATATGTGACTTTCTTCAGATTTATATCTTGCATTGTCAAAAAGGTCAAAACAGGCCGAAACTGAGCAGTTTACAGTCAAAACTATAACACAGACAAAAAATAATAACGATTTGTCCCATGCCAGCCTTCACTTCAAAGATATTAGTGCAATGAAGAAAAGGCTTCTCCAACTTGGCCAAGCACTTTTTCCCTGTACTCAGCAAGACAACTGAAAATTTCCTGAGTGGAATGGAAATTTACCCAAGGCATGGGTTAGGTCTCGTTGTGTATGTGTGCGTGTGTGCGCGTGTGTGTGTGTGCGTGTGCGTGCATGCATGTGTGTGTACCATTAGTAGCTTGCCAGTGTGTGTGTAAATGCAGTATACACTGTAGAAATATATATTCCAAATGTACATACTGTAATTAATTGCTACTTTCCATAAAGATTTGTCTGTGTCCATCAGTCTATCCAATACCTTATATGAGTTAAATTTTTTCTGTGATTATGTTCGTGGCTCAAAAAAATTGTAGTCTTTTTAATAAGAAAACTACCACTCTACAATATTGTACTTCATAACAACATAGTAATGACACAATTAAGTCCCATGTTAAGACAGTTTTTGCCCCATTTTTGCTTTAGTTCTGTGCTGCTTCTTCTGGTGTGTGCGCTTTGGCCACCTCGGAGTAGTATAATACAGACACGGATCTACACTAAAAACATGTCGCTGGCCAAAACTCAGTAGTATTAGTTGTTATATATGTATATGTTAATATATACCTGTGATTATTGTTATATTATCTGTCTACATTTGTAGCTCCTCCATTTGTGTTTAAATATCCATTTTAAAGGTTGAAAACACCACAACACCTAATGCATGTAGTATCATTTTCATTTCTGTTTAATTTCTCTTCATCACACTTTCTTTCTTCTCGGGGGTAATACTTTCAAATCTTGCTGAGTCTCACACAAAGTAATTTGGGATTGCACACTGCTTTGTAAACAGGAGAATGTAATGTCTATCGTTGCTGTAATCAGCCCTGGTCATCTACTTTTCGCGGCACGTGGGATCTAGTGGACCAACGGGACACACACGTTGTGTTAACGCTAGCAGCATAAGTCACTATTGTTTGGAGTGCTTGCCTAAACTTCCCACTCAAAACATTCATTGACTTTGCTTCTTTACCTTTTGACCTTGACTTTTAGTTTGCGAGCTATTGGATGTTCACTTTCAATAAATGTTTCTCCACATTTACCGAACGGTGTTACAAGTTCTTGCTGAATATAAATGCAAGCCAATGAAAACACAATTTAATGTGTAATGCGTTGTAATAACACAGTCCCCCAACCCGACACATCTCGGGAAGTCATTCTGACTCAGTAAAGTATTTCCCCTCTCTCTATTCCCACTGTTGTGTTTTATCTGAGTGAGTGTTTAGGTAACTCATGTTCTAGTGAAAGGATTTCCTGTTAGCTCCGGGAGCAGCTCCAGGATTCAGAGCTTTGCTTCTCAGCCCATAAACACATACGTGACAACCTCTCCTCCACGCACAACACCCTCCTGCCCACCTTCCTTCCAGTATTTCAACAGAGTGAGCAAGCGTTTGTGGTTACTGCTGGGATTCCCAAATGTGTGGGTTTGCGTGACTATAGTTGGCCAACTCTCCGGGAAGGGGCGTGTCGGGATGAAAGATCAACACGATGTAAGTCTTTTTCCTGAGGAAGTTTACCCGTTCCCATCATGACCAATTAATCATTGAAACAAAAAACAATTTGCTTTGTTTATTTGACGTCAGAGAATATGCCCTATCCTATTTTTGTTATTTTATTTTTTGCGTGTGTGTCTGAGGGAGCAAGAAGAGACTAATGCAAGTTGTGTGATTGGCTCTGAGGGATAGAAACAACTGGGTGCGTGTCTTTGTGAGAGAACTGCAGTCAAGACTTGTTTTTGGCTGAGGAGGAGTATAATTCTTGTCTTTCATGTTGCTATCGTCCCATCATGAGATATCCACAGATCGGATACAGATCAGAATCATGTTGTTTCATATGATGAGCTTGTCATCTCTGCTTTTTTTTGTCTGTAAATTATGGCTAATGTTGTCTTTGTGTTGAACTTCCTTTATCTTTCTCCTGGGATTAGCTATGAATATTATCAGGCACCAAAATGCGGTCTCTCTCCGATTCTCTCACTCCCTTTATCCTTCTAGAAGTGACAGGGCACATCCTGTGTGACTCATCAGTTTGACCAATGAGGAGCTTCCCTAATCTAATTACAGACAGTCCAGTGCCCCACTTCGTTTTATTATCATTACCAGGGGCCTTATCAAGGATTCCTGCAGAACTCCTTGTAAACAAAGATGACTTTGTTTAAATGTGACCTTACTCGGAAAACCCAAACTAGGATTTAACCTCGAAAGTGGAGCATCCAAAAGTGGTGCAATTTGGAGTTCAAAAAAATTTCCTGGAAGAATATGCCTTTGAACAAAAAACAAAAATGTTGAGTACAAATTATTATTTGTGAAATCACGCAAGATCCCGTCCAGTGTGGAAGTTTGCCTTAAAATTAGAGCAACTCGAAAGTCAACCAGCGTCATGAAAGGATTGTGCTCCACTTTGGAGGTTCCTCTGTACTGCTCTGCAAAGTGTGTTGTACAAAGATGAACCACTTTAACATTCCTGCCCTTTGGTGTGTATAATGAGTACAGTGTGATATCCTTCTTTAGCTGTTGAAGACACACTTTTGTTCTAATACTGTCTGCTAGAGGTATAGAATATTTGTTAAATGTTTTTTTTTTTTTTTGCAATGTCAAAGCACAGGTTTCGTCGAGAGATAAACTATCCCAATTGAAACATGCAATCTTTCTTTAATCCCATTTGAACAACGTCCTAAATGTGTGAAAGCTTCTCCGCTGGAATCATGCTAATTTACCCCATATTGATTTCATGCTTCTACCATTAAAAACATCAAGGTTTAAACAATTGCAAACAATTCATACAGCCTACAATTACAACTAATTGATATGGTGCCTATTCAGCCTCTGGGATGAGTGACTTGTTTCAATACTCAAGTGTAATGCAATTGGGATCTGTGCCATTGTCTGTGCTGCAAGTGACTCTGCCCTTTCTGGACCCAGAGTTTTGCCAAATGTCTATTGACCAAACAGCTGGTGACCTCAAAATTACTTCCATGAACTTTCCTCTATTTCCAGAAAAAGCACAATATCAACAGTAACGAGAGGCCACGGCAACCTCTCACCTTTGGCCTGGTTCTACACTTCGCTCTTACCTTGTCTGGTATCCGGTAGATAACTTAGCACATTGAGTATGTAAAGGGGTGTTATTATTATGTAAGTTATTGACACCCTTAGCATGGCATATTGTATCATGCAGAACATAATTCTATGACAACGGTTGTGTAATTTCGTTTGGGAAAAGAGCTGGTGCAACCTTGGCTGCACAAAGTTGACTCGCTATCAGTTGAGTTTATCATGGAAAGATGGGAAGAGGGTGTAATCAAAAGACAATATCATTCATTGTAAATAAACAAGGTGTAAAATTTTTATGAGCATTCAACAACAATTCTAGCATTTATTTGTATTAGTGCAATACTCCATGCAGTGGCATGTACCTTGTACCTGGTTCAGATTTGTCAAAGAACAAACAGGACCGCTGACACTACAGATGATAAACAAAATGGGGACCTACAGAACTGTTTAGTAACATTCTATTTTTGCAGTTTGACCGCTTGTCTTGGCTGCACTGTGCATGTCAAGTGAACTTTGCTGGTTTGGACGACATTTGTTTACCCTGAAACCATTGAGCTCATTGGTGCTACGGATGGATACATGCAGCGGGTTTCACAAGATTGCTTGACAACATGGGAGAACACAGTTAGCGACAATAATGGCTGTAGCCATCTTAATTGCCTGAAATGAGTCGCCTAACTTCCTGAGGGAATCAGGATATCTTCAACAGAGGAAGGAAAAAGCCATTGGTTTAATCGAGTGTAATCACATCTAAAATTTATTTTGTTTCAAGGTTCAAGGTTGTTCATTTCAAACAATAAAGATGATGCAAATTACAAATGGCCAATCAAACGTATTTTACACACGCTTCACATACTCTACCAACTCTTCTACCGAATCTTTGTAAATATGAAAATACCACCTTTGTCAATGTTGTTGTCCAACACAACATATAATCAAAATAACGAGACACATGCATATGGCGGCATCCATGCATGCACAAACAAAATAGGATGCACAGATGGCACTGAGCTTTAATACCCTCATTTCCCAACCAAGCCATAAAACAGACCTGACCTCAAGCTTCTGCAGCGTCTACATGAACCTGTAGGGGTCAGTCTAGCTCCATAGATTTGTTCAAGTTCAAGACTCGAATGAAAGAAGTCTCTGACACTACCTTGTACTACTCTGGTACTCCCCAAAGATATACTTCTTAAGACTGGCGAATAGCAAGAGTCTCTCATAACCACAACAAAATAATTTAATAAAACACTTTTATGCTGTAAACAGAATCACAGCCAAATGGAGCGTTGCGCAACAGTTAAATAACAACTAGAATGTTAGGGCAAAGATGTTACACTATGAGTTCCCTATCCAGCAGGAATAACACAGATGAAACACATATTCAACCTATTGACAAATCAATCACCATGAGAAATACTGTGTTAATCAACCATGTCTAGGCTGACAGCGTGTTGAATGGGTGGAGCTTTTTTTAGTCTGCTTAAACTACTTTTCTTGATAAAATTAGTTATCATCAGAATAATACAACCCCAATTCCAGTGAAGTTGGGACGTTGTGTTAAACATAAATAAAAACAGAATACAGTGATTTGCAAATCATGTTCGACCTATATTTAATTGAATACACGAGAAAGACAAGATATTTAATGTTCAAACTCCTAAACTTTATTGTTTTTAGCAAATAATCATTAACTTAGAATTTGATGGCTGCAACACGTTCCAAAAAAGCTGGGACAGGGTCATGTTTACCACTGTGTTACATCACCTTTTCTTTTAACAACATTCCATAAACGTTTGGGAACTGAGGACACTAATTGTTGAAGCTTTGTAGGTGGAATTCTTTCCCATTCTTGCTTGATGTACAGCTTCAGCTGTTCAACATTCCGGGGTCTCCGTTGTCGTATTTTACGCTTCATAATGCGCCACACATTTTCATTGGGAGACAGGTCTGGACTGCAGGCAGGCCAGTCTAGTACCCGCACTCTTACAACGAAGCCACGCTGTTGTAAAAGTCCAGAATGTGGTTTGGCATTGTCTTGCTGAAATAAGCAGGGGCGTCCATGAAAAAGACGTTGCTTGGATGGCAGCATATGTTTCTCCAAAACCTGTACCTTTTCAGCATTAATGGTGCCTTCACAGATGTGTAAGTTACCCATGCCATTGGCACTAACACAGCCCCATACCATCACAGATGCTGGCTTTTGAACTTTGCGTCCATAACAGTCCATGATGGTGTTAGCTTCATGCTAACATTCATTCGTGGGGCTGTTCAGCTTCAGCTAGTAATGGGCCTTCTGTCTATTTGGGACCAAATCAATAAGAAAATGTCTTCATTGGAAGAAAAGTGAAGTTTTGAAATGGCCCAAGCCAGAGCAAAGACTTAATTTTTTTTAAAAGAGATCTAAAATACCTAAATCCAGTTGAAAATGTTTTGAGGTCACGTGAAGAGGTCAGTGCACAAGTAATGAAATTTGGAGCACTCCGCCGGTAGAGCATCACAGTGTACAAAACCTTTATTTGGGTGTGGATACAGCTTCTTGTGTGTTGTTTTTTTTAAAATGTATTTTGTATTGTTCAGGTCAGAAGTCATGTTATGTCCTTTTAAGAAACAGTTTTAAATTTACTCATAGCTGGACAGTACGAGGCGTACGACCCAAATGCAAGACTAGGTGGCAAAAGACAGTTCCAAAAAAACTGTTAAATTAAACAGGCTGGGTTCGGTACATGGGTAGGCAGTCAAGGAAGGCAATGGTATCCAAAAGCGTGAAGCAAAAAGACAAGGTCAGTAAGGGTCGAAGCTTATTATGAGTCAGTGGCGAGAACAAGGAATGCGGGAACACAGTACAACAAACTGGCGACGAGACAGAATGACACACGGGCTCAAATACGTGAGGTTATCAGGGATAACGAGGCTCAGGTGAGGAAGGCACAATCACAAGCAGGTGGGAGGAGGGGTATGCAGACATGGCGATTGTAGTGTAGTGTAATGTTTGTTGCATGGTTCAAGAAGGAGCCCTTCCAATGTTGTGAGACTGAACCACAAGAAACCACATAAGATGCTCACGCTATGACCATATATATGCTATTTTGCGAGTTGTGGTGTACGCCCGCATCACGTAAGTGCATAGTAACTACATTTTGTTGACCTTGAGAAGCGCTTCTCAGTGTTTGCAGAGTATGTGTGTGTCGCGTGTCATACGTCCCAAAGGTTTCTCTGTCTGGTCTCCAGACGCAAAAAGAGAATTTCCTTGAAAGTAATCTTTAATGGAAAGCAGATGCAGTTTTCCAGCAGCAAGCCAAGCGCTCTTTGATTTAAGTGTGAATATATATAAGTAGAGTGGCCTGTTGGAATTTAGCTGAATGTGGTTCAAGTGGCTGTGTGGCGCTTGGCTTCTGTATTTGACTTGAGTCATTAGAAAATAGTTCACTCTCACTTGTATCGCCATGTTAACCTTAAGGAGAAAAACAATCTGGATCTGCAACATTAACTGGGGACTGCAACATTGTACTTCCTTTGCCCATGTTACACCCTTCCACAAAGTTTAAAGGAAATTGGTTAACTCATCCTGCTAACAAATAACTGACTGACACAGAAATGATCATTTTAAAGTACAATGGAGGCTCGAAAGTTGAATGCTCCTAAGGTGGTACAGTTCCAAATTTGTGGCTTTTGGAGACACTTATTCCAAAGAATGACCATTCTGATCAAGAGCAGAAGATGAGAAGTAAGTCCCACTGAGACCACGCACATTGTCACTCGTTATAAAAGTTAACAGTGGTTTAGTATTTTTGTTATCATGGTTAACAAGTGAGAATGTTAAAAATATGAGCTGAACAGCGGTCAACTTATTTTTATACATGTATTACAGTTATGATACGATAAAATACTGACCGTTAGTTAAAAGTGTGTTCTGAATTTGAACAAAGTGGAGGCAGTCTAGCTTCATGGGATGGATTGTGACTTGATGCAGTGTCTGATGACACCATAAACTTGTTTACATGTTGAAGTGCTACAGCCGCTTCAACACTATCAACGTGCTGACAGTCTCTACGCCGGAGGTCCAAATCCTACATGAGCTAAAGTTAGTCTTTATTCTTGGAATCTCCTTCCCAGAATACATTCTTTTCGCCTCCCTGGTCGTGTTTGTTGCTGTTTCACACATAGACGTGGTATACTGTATAGTGTTGCTGTGCGTCCCTCAGTGCATTCTACTCGAGATCCCTAGTTGTGGTTGTTTGGATGGGAAACACACCAAAGGGGAGAGGGTGTTTATTTGCCAACTGCTGGCTCAGCAAGTAAACCTCGGCCTGAGGTTCTACCCCAAACACCCGTGAACTTTACTTTTATCGTGTGGCCTCAGTGAACTGGAATTGCAACTCACAAAACAAACATCTTATCTTGTTGTGACTATCCATTGAGGCTTGAAATATGCAACGCGGTACAACAAGACACTGATATTTGAGATCAAACACTTGCAATGGAGGTTTCAGCTATTCTTTTCATCGTGATCATGCACGGACCTCCTATTGGCGTCATATTTTTTTATTTTAATAACCTGACCTGTCAAACCCTTACTCCCGTCACCCTCCAGCCACACACAAACACACACACTGGCCTACTAACCCAGCTATCAGCCAGGCCTGTGTAACCTGCCTCATGCAACTGCCTGTCTAGTGCACTTCAGTACATAAACGGCACGTCCGCCACAACTGACAAACGGGAGCATGTGAACAGGCTGATGATGCTCACAGTACAATACAGTGCAGGAACGCAAGGGGCTGAAAAATGGCACAGCAACACAAATTGTACTAGTGACATGAATACTGCTGAGGGAGTCTTGTCTCTCAGACCTCTGGGCATCACTTTTCGAATAAATAAATGTTATTTCAGCCAAGACTGAATGAATCATGTGAGGACAGGAACAAGCGGTTTTGACTAATGAGTGGACATTGCGAGAGCCAAACATGTCATCATCTCATACTTCTGTTTTTGCTTTGCTGTATTTCATTGTGAGAAAAAAGGCAAACAGCCAGGGAGCAGGCTGCGGCTGGAACCAGCTAGATCAGACCGGTAGCTGTTTGGGGGAGGGGGGAGTTAGAGGAGGATGAGGAGGGTGGTGGTGGTTGGACTGCGGTTGTTGGTGAGGATGAAGAGGAACTTGGGCCTATAAGAAATGGAGAGAATGGCTGGAGGAGGGGAGAGGATGGATGGATGGTCTGGCAAGCAGACAGCTCTGGGTCCCCCTCTACCCCCTCCCTATATTGGTCAGTGATGTAATGCAGGCTAGTGCTATTTATAGCCACGCTGCTGCACAGCTTCCATAGCGTCAGCATGCTGGGCTACATTGATCAGCGGTGAAAGTCTCTGGGAGCTTGACAGCAACAACCACCAGTAGCACACAGCCACAGCAACCAAATGTTGCTTCCTGTGCCTTGTCCGGTTATGAATACAAATGTTGATCTTTTTCAGACTTGAAATTAATTCTCTTTTAGCGTCAAATCAATATCACTAATAGGTGCCTTTGATACTTCCCCATTTCACCCGAAAAATTTAGATTTTCCATATTCACTTTATTAGGTAGATGTTAGATGCTGTTAGAAATGCATGTTGGTCAAGCTCCCACACTTGTTTATATAAATGAACTGCAGGAGGACAATGTACATGCAAACAGCAATATATGACAGCTTGCTGATAGGGTGGACATTTGTTGGCCTTGTTATTGGCCCGATTAGCTATCGTGGGCCATTTCCCAGATTGGGCAGACATATTTTGTCGGCCCTTCTTGTAGTGTTACATAATCCACGACCAACGATTTGGCCCTATGATAGCCCTACGACGCCGATAATCCACGACCAACGATTTGACCGTATGATAGCCCTACGACGCCGATTTAAAAATTTTTTTCTTCGGTGTAGTGTGACATATGAACGACAAATCTCTCAGTCCATACAGTGAAGTTCTTCAACTCCATTCAATACTGATGTGGTGTTGGATCTCATTAAACTGTGTAGGTTAATCCAAGGTTGTTTTTGTGTTTTCAGCTATGCCTTGAAGTCTTGCAAGTGAATCAACACCTCAGTGTATAACTTGGCAATCTTGAAATCAAATCAGTCTGGCTTTATTTTTGGATACTTCATTCCTGTTCGGCCGGCTTTTAGCTGCCGCAGGCAAGTCGTCACATGACACAAGCCGTGCTGACGTGTACCTCCCAGAGTTAGTCAGTAGCCTGAAGGTCTAGACAGGTCGACTCCTTGCGCCTTACACAATGGAGAAGTCGAGCGGGGGACAAAGGACAGGCCGGTAGATAGGTCCCGATAAACCCTCCGTCCGCACCTGACGCCCTTCCCACCCTGGTCATCATTACCTGACAGCTGCTGACATGTACCCTCTATTATTTTCACAAGGAACTGAACAAAGGCCGCATGCTGTAACTGTGACCTCCATACGTACAGAGCCCACCTCAAACAATAAGATCTCCTTAAGGGCCTGATCTGTCGAAATCCATACTTGTATCTTTAGCTGCTTACTTTAAACAGAGTAGCAGCTCTTTTATTTACTGCATCGTCTCATTATAAAGACAAAATCAACAGGTGCACACTACTATTGAAGTAGGGGAGATAGTCCATATTAGATTTATCCAAGGTCAGTCTGTGTATAATGAGAGGTGGTTACATAATTATACTCCCATGCCTAATTAGGTCTTTGACTTTACGTGTCATTGCTGGAGAAGTTTGGATGAGTCTGCTCTGATAGTAAAATTGACGTTTTCTTGTTCCCTCACATGCTATGGGACATCCACTCATTTTGTGTAGCTCTTGTCCTCGTTAGGGTCACAGGTGAGCTAGAGCCTATTCCAAATGATTTTGTGCAAGAGTCGGAGCAAACCCTGTACTGGTCGCCAGTCAATCGCATAGCACATACAGACAAACAAGTATTCACACTTACATTCACACCTATGGACAATTTAGAGTCTTCAATGAGCTTAACAACCATGTTTTTGACCCGAGGGAGGATGCGTGAGTACCCAAAGAAAAGCCACTCAAGCACACGGAGAACATGTAAACGCCAACTCAGTTTCAATCCCTAAACCTCAGAACTGTGAGGCATATGTGCTAACCACTAGACTACCATGCTGGCCTTGCTATGGGACCGCCAGTTTTTATTTCATGAAGCTAATTTCCTCCAACTTTTGTGGAATAAGAAATTCTGCACAGTAACATGCCTTGAAATTACGACTTTTTACAAACCATGTGATTGTGTTCCTATACTAATGTTTGTGTGGAGCTCTGCTTAACCACCACTTCCCAGAGAAGTATCCAAAAATAAAGCCGTGTGTGTTCTTTAGCAGACCTTATGAAGACCTTAAGAAAAGTCGTTTTTTAGGTCATGCCCACACAAACTCATTTGCTTTTCATTAGTTATCCCTTACAAGGCTGTATCTGTTTTGTGTTTCTCTCAATCGAGATCACCAGTTTCAGCCATTTGGTATTTAGCCTGAAGTGTGACGCCACACCTCTGCGCTCAGTCTGTCAAAGTGACAGAATGACACAAATATACAGTACATAGCAACGACATTGCGCTGATGATGCACTAGAACAGACTAGGCTTTACACGATCAGGATTTTTGGGGCCGATCAGCGAGTTTAAAAAAACGATCCGATCACAAGATGGAGGAATGTGTCTATTTAAATGACCTGTTCATTTACTGTATATTCTTGTGTACTTAATTGCTAAAAAAAAATTATATTTACAATAAATAATGTATCTTTGTTCCTCTATTTATGCCAGTGAGGCATAGTTATAGACAAAACAAATGAATGGTCTTCTATTAGATGGCAGGAAGTAAATACAGTAATTAATGTATCCACTTTTTGTGACATTTTTGTTTGTTGGTGTGCCGTGAGATTTTTCAATTGTAAAATATGTTCCTTGGCTCCATAAAGGTTGGAAATCACTGCTCTAGTCAGATCGTGTATTCTAATCAGTCAAGTCAAACCAACATTACATGACAGAAATAATGGGTGCTAACTTACTGTAATGAAATGACTTCACCCACACCGAAACTTTAGCGCATGATTCGACAGAACGGCGGCATGTTTACATCCAACTGTTCGTGCTACCGCTAGCTTGCTAGGTTACATAACATTTTATTGCCTGCTTGAGAGCCGTATCGTATTAAAAGTATGTGAACATACCTCAAGCAAGCCTTAAACGAACGTCCTCTCCTGTCCTGCGCACCGGTGACCACCAACACACGTTTTTCCACATTTTGTGCTTATAATACAGTCGAGCAGGCTCGCTCCACCCTTGTTGTCGTCGCAACGGTAACGAGTGTATCCGGTCGCATTTGAGTTGACAGATAAAGCCCAATGATCGTAAAAAATGAGATGCGGTGGTATCGGAATTTCATTGCAGTAGTCGTGAAAGAGCAAATTTGTCTTGTAGTCTGATCCAGGCATTACGTGTTGCCTGTCTCCGACGTGTTGTCTGTCCCACACCCCGATGTTTTTTTTTTTTTCACTTTTTTTTCACTTTTTCACCGTCAGACATTTACAGTACTATGTCAAAAGACACGCGACAAGGCTAAAAATAAACTTGCTTTTGGATTCAAATATACTGTGCACGCGGCGACGCATAGTTAATGTCTTTTGCGGAGCTAATCAATGACATCATTGATCAGATAGGCGAATTATCACATGAAAGCCGATCACCCGATCATCATAAAATGCTAACTATAGGCCGATATCGATCAGCCTGATATAATGGGTGTAACGTCTAGAACAGACAACTGTAAAGACGTTATAATGCGCATGTACACTGGACCCTATGAGGTCGAACACAATCCGTTCCTATTATAAAACATTTATTAACTACAGGCAATGTTTTAAGTAAAAATTAGAAACTGTTTTTCAAGTGTTGTGTAAAAAAAAGGAATCCCAAATAGTATGAATTTATTAAAAAAAAAAAAAAAACATTCTGTCCTAACTTTGATAACAAGTGATCCTCACTGTAAATCTTATTTTATGGCTTTGAATGTGAGTCTTTGTGCTGTTGTATATTCTTCTTCACTTGATACTGCTTGTAGAAGTTTCTCCTTGTTCTGGAAAAAGTGTCAAAGACTAAGATTAAGCCAAAGAAAAAGCAAAATGCTCAGTTATTCCTTTGATATCACATGACTGATGTCTACACTAATGGTTCAAGCTTTGCTTATTTATTTAATTTTTACATACTGTTGTAAATTATTTTGATTGCTGCAGCCACGCTTTGAAACACTGATTAAATTCAATAAGGTTGTTTCTTTGACCAAAGGAAAGACAACATTTGAAGGAAAATTATCTTGATTTCCAACATTCTAGATCATCTAACCTTTAAAATAAATTTCCTACTTTTGTATTGAACAATAATTTGTGAGTGGACAGCAATGTGTCCTACTAGTTAGCATTTCTGCCTCATAATTCTGAGGTTCAGGGTTTGAATCTCATCTCCTCTGACCTTCCTGTGTGGAGTTTGTTAGTTCTCCCCGTGCTTACGTAGGTTTTCTCTGGGTATTTCCTTCCACATTCCCCAAAAAGTGCATGTAAGGTTTACTGGTGACTCAAAATTGCCCATAGGTGTGAAAGTGAGTGTGAATAATTGTCTGCATGTGCCCTGCGATTGGCTGGCAACCAGTCTGGGGTGTGCCCCGCCACTCATGCAGTCAAATGGGATAGGCTCCAGCTTACCCCGGGACCCTAATGAAGACAAACCCTATAAAAAAGAATGGACCCAATGCAAATTCCAACCCAATTCACAACACACAGGATGATACAAGATAATATAAAATCAATACAAAACTGAATACCATAGTAATAAATAAATAAAACGCAAAGCTCTCAACTCTTTTTGCATGGTCAGGAAATGCCAAGGTGAATAAATTGTTTTTAAGAAATGATTTCAAAAGTGCCAGAGTTCGGACAAGTTTTATGTAATTTTGGGGGTCGGTTAATTCCATGGATGAATAATTGTGACTTGTGAACATTTGAGGAAGCTCGGTTGAAACCTCTACTGATGCAGTTGACTCAGACCAAATCCAGTCTGTTGCATTCTGGTGCCCATACAGCCACTATAGTGTACAGTATGTACATGTGCCTGAAACATTCCCTGCTGTTTTTGTTTTTCTAAATATTTTGGGTGTGTCCCTCTACGCTGGCAGGCTCTTAACTACCTGAACAGCTTCTCTTCCCAGGCTCGATTCCAGGCACTGAGGGCATGGGTTCCTTTTTTGTGCCATTACACCCACTCAACCCTGCAGGGCTTGGATGGGAAAATGACTGACTCAGAAGTCCGATTTATGTAAAAGTGAACGGCTCTTACTCAAGATGGGAAAAATCAAAAAATGGTCAGTGTTTTTTTCCCTGTGTTCCCTAAAAAGAGAGCAAAAAGTTATGGAGAGAAACGTTACTTGTCCGCCGCTGGCCATTTGCTGCCCGCTGCGGGTTTTTTTTATTGGCCACTTGCAAATTCTGCACTAATAATAAATTAAAAACACGGGCTGCATCTGACGGATACAAGAAAAAGTTGAAAGGTATCAAAAAAATGTTTTATTAAAAATTAAAATGGGGAAAAAGTACAAGATACAGTATCACACTTCCTTTTAAATTATTACAAAAAATAATGAAATGTATACATTTTTTTTACCTAAAACTGTTTTAAAAAATGAACATTACAAGATATCACACTACTATTTTATGTAGCATTTTTTAGAATTTCACACTGATGTTGTAGGGGTACACTTGCTTGACTTTGGCACAGGCAGCCTGGGTTCTGTTCCCACTCAGTGAAGATTTGAATGGTTGTCTGTCTGTATATGTGCCCTGTTTTTGACTGGCACCCAATCCAGGTTGTAGTCTGCCGTTTTCCTAAAGTCAGCTGGGATAAACTTCAGCTCCCTGCGACCCTTAATAAGTGATACTGAAGATGGATGGATGGATGGATGGATGGATGGGTGGGTGGGTGGGTGGTTGGGTGGATTTTGTAGAAGTTGAATGTTACAAGGTAAAATAAAAAAATAGAATCATTAAATGTTACAAGATATCATCCATTTCTTTTAAATCTTGTTACACGACATCACACTAATACTAATACTAACACTGCATTAATACTTTGTCATCGATAACCAAAGCTCAGATGTGACAGTTTTCCCCCCTTAGAATACATTTATCTGCTGAGCATATCGTTAGGATAAAAGCATAGTTGCTGAAGTCATATTTAAATATAAACATATAACATTAAAAAAAAAACTAATTCAACTAATAAATAAATAAGAGTTCAGTTGCCTCTATTCAACCATTGCAGATTACCATGACCTGGAAAACTGAGATTCTTCACAGATATAAAGAAAAACACTTTTTTTTGGGAAGGAAAAACATTATTATTATTTTGTATTGATATTGTGACAGTATGTTAAAAATTACTTGGGTACTTATGTTATTAGGCTAACGATATGCTGACCTCCAGTTTATTGGAATGATTTTAGCTTGTTTTGCAAATACAAGCTGTGACATGTGAAATGGTCCTTCGCTCTTTCCTCTTTCCTGTACACAGCCCTCAGTGGGAAAAGTTTAGACTTCCCTGATACAGTATATACAGTACCATTCAAGAGACCATTCTGTCACGCCATACATTCTTTTCTTGTTACCTGAAGCACTGTGCTGGCTGATGGATGGAATGTGAGGAGCAACTGACAATGGGTTATCATTCATTCCTCCTCTCCTTTATGACAGTCATTTAGCACAGACCCAATAGCCTGCAGGTTGTGTAACAAGCGCCCTGCCCCGTTGGCAGCTGCCTTTCTTTTACAGGAGGTTAATGATGCTTTTTAGATGGGCGTCGGTCTCACTGTATTGTCTGCTGCCCTCGTTGGCTTTTCCACACTCCTGTTAGTGCACCCCATATTGATTACCGAATTCGACTGCCCATGTCCCTGACATGCACACTTGATATTTGGAAGATGCATTTACAGCAGGCGTGTCAGACTCATTTTTGTCACGGGCCACATCATAGTTATGACTTCCCACGGAGGGGCGCTACAACTGTGAACCCATATAAATAAAAGATTACCTCATATACTGTCATTACATACAGTATACACAACCCATTGATGAATAACCAGTTTTTAAATCAAATCTTCTTTTCAAAGGGGGATTGATAACAAAAAAAAATGCTTGCAAATATCTCAATGGTATTACACCAGAACACAATGAGCAAATTTGATTTGCTTTCACGGGCCACATAAAATTATGTGGTGGGCCGGATCTGGCCCCCGGGCCACCAGTTTTGACATCTGTGATTTACAGCATATGCTTCAATGCACTGCTCATACGTAAAAAATATTTTTGCTAGGACTTTTTCTGCTCTTACAGTGGTTCTTTTTTCATGAAATTCAACTAAATTGTACAAAAATCTAAAATATAAGTTATCAGATATTGATCAAAACATATTGTATATGATTGTTTTTAAATTGTGCAAACAGGGCCAAAAATCATACACAGGAGATATGCGCTTTGAAAATGTTATTCAATAGATAAATATTTTTTGTTCTTTTTGCTTTTACAGATCTGCTTCCTGGTGTCAACTTTCCGTGGCCGGGTGTTTTCCGAGGACAGCTGTGCAGCTCTGGCGCTCTTCTCTCACTACTTCCACCTCAGCCAGTTCTTTTGGATGCTCATACAGGTAATACACTGAAAAAAAAGCCATTAAATTTACTTAATTTCAACGTGCATCGGTTACACATGATTAAAATGTGTTAAAGTAACATATGTTATCTGATTATTTTCAAGGAAAAGAGGGTGAAACTATGTCAGTTTAACACATTTGATGTGATTTCATGTGCAACATAAAATTACCTTTTTTTTTCAGTGTCGCTGTGTCAGTTACCATTAGGCCTACTGGACCCTTCACAATAGGTCGTGAATAATGTTTTTTCATATTTATGCTCTTTAATTCAATACTTTAACCCTGTCAAAGACAGTCGAGTCTGTGAATGTCTTCAGTAACATTTATTCACAATTAAGGCACAGTCAGACAATGGGTAAACATATTGAAGATTCATTTCCCGTGAAATCAGCAAAATCTTTCCAATCTTCTTTTTTTCCCCCCCAAATCATCCGTACTCCACGTGGGCTCATTAATAAGAGGGCCGAGATGTTAGCATGACTTGACCTTTGAACTAGGGCTGGTACCACTTAGCAACGCTTCATGCAAGCGACTCCCAACCCCCTCCTTGTGTGACCATTTGACCTCCTTTTTTTGAGGGTGTGGTCTTTTTTGGTGTTGCGTAATGAGCAAATTAATGCTTGCATGACTCTGAGATCTCGCCAGAAATATGAAAACAATTCCTCTTATGAGGGAGCACCAAAAATCTTCACATCTCATGTGTCCTCTGGTAAAGCTGAGGAGAATCATCCAAACGCAAAGAAACCCAAACATATAATATGATCACTATGTACTGTAGATCTCGCCATAAGACTATTTTAATCCTTCAGAGGATTACAGTATATGACATACAGTATATGACTTGTGATCTGCAGGGAAAGCACAGGAATTCAGTAACCGTGACCTAAAGTTCTTTTAACCAGAGGCTGTAGATAAACCCCTTACTCCTCCTGCTCCCAATTTGGAGTCCAATAGTCTCCTATTTTAAAGCGATTAAAGGGCATTGCATAAAAACAAATGGATGGAAATGCTTTATTCAGATAACTTTCTCATCTCTCTTCCTTTCATTGTCCCCCATTTGTCCTCTTGCACAAGTCACATACAGAACATTTGCTTTGTTTCCATCCATCCATTAGCTATGTTATTGAACTATGAAATGATGTCAAATTTTCTCTCATAAGATCTAAAATTCAACTGAAATGTGTAAAAACTAAGAGTGCATGTATAGAAAGCGCTAGATAAAACAAAATAACACTGCCTTAGTTTTTCGTTTAAATTTTTATGCAAATATATGTTCCAAATCTTAATATTTATAGCGTACTTGGAATGCTACAATTACAGTATGTTGTCAGTACTCCATAGAATTTAAAAACAAACTTTATTTCTAGAGAACATTTACACTTGCAGCTGTAACCAAGTGTTATACTTAAAGACAATAATAATAATAATAACAATAAAGAAGAAGAAGAAATGGAATAATCTGAAAAGCTGATAATCTTGTTTTTTTTCCAGCGCTATATATACTGTACATCATATATGGACTGAAGAACTGATATAACCATGATAGTCAAGGCAGTTCATATAAATAACACACCCAGACATCATCAGCTCTTGAAACTACAGAGGCTGACAATTAAAATATGTCACAGCCACCCTGGTTGTCATTGATGGCTGTCACCAAAACTCTTTGTCCTCCCCAAAGTCTTTCCATTGATCCCAGTGATGTCTCAACACTCCCTATCAGGCAGACACTCAGAGCCTGGCTCCTGATATTAACAGGCACCAGCAAACCAATTTCAAACCACGAGGAAATCAATATGTGCAGCATGCATGGGGAGGGAGGTGTTTATCTGTGCCAGTGGATGAGTGGACGTGAACATCTAAAAGTCAGGGGAATATCCACTAACATACTGCCAGAAGGCAGGCAATATCTGGATCCAGACCGGATTTTGCTTGCTTGACTGTAGGGCGGGGCTCAATGTTGTCAGCTTCTTTGAGAGGCTGCATATTATTACATAACTGTGCTGTACTTTTTAAGTCTATCGAAAATGTTTTTGTCTTTGCTGGTTTGTCACACAAACACTGCAGTGTTTTGCCTTCATGTGCTGCCAACGGAGCATGATGCTCATGTCCTGTCAGTGACCCAGGAGGTATTCATCCTAACAGTTGAGGCAGAAACAAGTGGTAATTTAACATTAAAATAACAGCTTTATGACATGCTGGACTGTAATAAGGAACATAGGGTCTCTGTCATTGCTATGGTGACCCCAAACCACTACATTAGCAGCCTATTACACTGGTAGACCTCTCATGTCGTGGTAGCGCTAACATTGGGGTAATGTACAAAGTGCTTGTGCTTTTGAGACATTATGTAATAAAGTGGATGACGACTTTAGTAAGTTTTTGCACGCCTATTTAACTTAAACACTTCATAACAAGCAGTAGTTTGACAGATAGTGAATAATTCTTCAAAAAATGGGCTAAGGGCTTGCATCAAGCTGTTTACTGCTACTCCAAGTTGAAGTTTACTGTCAAGCTAAAAAAATAAAGCAAATAGAAACATTGTGTATTTAACCAAACCATAACTTTACCTAACATAAGTCTAGATGAATCCTAATACACAATACAAAGTGCCATAAAACTAGTATCGATGTTGCGGGACTTTTGAACGTTCTTCTTTGTTTCATCATCAAATGTATGTGCAATATGTCTGTAGTTATTATACAGCCTGCTGGTGGCCAAGGCATGCACACCAGACACATGCCCATTGAATGAATGCATGAAATCATGATGCAGTTTAATATTAACGTTGTTTTTTAATGATGTCATTACTATATGTTTTTGTAGATATTATACAATGCTATTTTTCCTTTCAAAAAACTAGTGGGGTTTTCTGAGGTCTCCCTTGATTTTGTGCACAATGGCGGTTTAAACTGCAAAAGTAATGACTTTAGAGCTGTATTTTTCCTTAAAATTAGCAGTGTGATAAGTGGCCGCCATCTTTGTGGACTATTCTACAAAACATAGAATGAGCACTTCAAACACCTCTAAAATTCACAATAACAAATAAATTCATTAAAAACCAATTGACTTCTCAAGAACATGACCTAGTCTACTGCCCATATTGCTCTTCTAGTTAAGTCAAGTTTTTACGAGAAGTGACACCATTTGAAACGTTACGGTAATGTTGATGCAGCTACGTCTCTGAATTCAACCCCGTACGAACGATTTGTGGATATTTTTTGAATGAAACTCGTCAGCCAATCGGAGAAGGGGTTCTCCTAGTAGCAGATGAAATAAAACGGTCGAGGAGATATGTTGAAAAATAATGACGTTTTACTGTTTTACTTTCATTTGAAGCCTTTTTTTTTTACCAGATTTTCTAAAGGCGGTATCACACAAAAACGTTCCCCAGAAATGCTTTTTTTCACCAAACCAAACTCATTCTCTCCGGAACCCGTCATCTGACTTTAAAAGTTCTTGCTGTGTTGTACTCAGGTTGAAGTGGCCGTTCCAATCACAATCCGCATTTTGACAGACTGTCATTTTTGGCAAATGTTGTCATGTTGCAATTATAATTTGTTACTGGTGCTTCAGAGGAAAAATAGGACATTGTTTTGCCTTGGGCACATCCTATTATTTCCGTCAGACAAAATCATCAAGAAATAAACATACTTGTCTGGCTAACCATAGGAAAAGCTATTTATTTTCTATGCTCTTCACCTAACTTCGACCTTCACTATCAACAGTAAATGAATTCAACTTCAGGCAACTCTTCCATTTCCCGGCTCACATCCAAGGGAAAGGCCAATCTGGATTCCGACATTTCCCTATTGTCTTCGTGACACACACTTGAGCTGTTACCCAACCGTAGTGCTGTTTTGCATGCTGTACGTGCGTCTGTGTGTGAAGCACCGTTCGTTGCAAGACTTGATACAATGTAGTTATGATTGTGGCAGAGCAGAGGTTGTTTGAGGAGGAGGTCAGCGTCACATAACCTCCTGTTGCATCACACACAGTGGTTTCTCCTTTTGCAAATGTGTTGACAGACGGTGCACAATCACGAACATCCTCAGCTTTATAGGTGTCGTATAAAGGTTCATTACTCTGAACAAAGAGCAGGACGGTCTTTTGTGTCCTCTCTGATTACAAGTTAGGTCCTACCACAACTTCATTTACATGTTGTGAACTTTAAGCTCTGCTCCTGTCACTGGCATTTGCTCAAACCTTTTTATTTAAACAAACTTGCCTGGTGCTTACACCTGCGCATGCTCAGGGAGAAGGTGTTTATGTAACAATATGTTTCATGGACAAGTCTGTCATAGCCTTCTGGATTACAAAGGAATTAATTTAATTTGGTCCTCATTGGGGTCATGGGTGAGCCAGAGCCTATCACAGCTGATTTTAAGGGACGTTTGGGGTATAACCTTTCGCCAGTCAATTGCAGAACACACAGAGACAAACAAGCCTTTTGGTCATTTGACAAAAGACAATTTTTGGTCTTCAAATAACCTGAGAAGACTGTTTTGGGGATGTTGCAGAAAGCCGTAGTACCTAAACAAAATCCACATACGCATGAGGAGAACACACAGAGGAGATTCAAACCCGGATCTTCTGATTGTGATGCAAATACTGTGTTGGTATAATACTATACAGTATATTGCGTGTTCACACACAGAGATTGACTGTGCAGTTGGTGGGCGTGTGACACGTGATCGCTCTGCTAAGATTGAGGCAACGTGTAGAAATGGTGGACAATACTGTATTTAAAAGGTTTTTTCTTTTTTGGTTTAGCACTGAGGATTTTCACGATGGATATTTTGTGAGAGCACTGCAAATGCAAATTGAAGTTTGAAGTGATGGAATTGGAAGTGATAGTTGAAGAGGCAAACAAACATATTACTTGCTTATAGAAAATCAATCGATTTATAGTTTTTGGGAAGCCAGCAACCGCATAAAAGCCATGTTTTGTTTGATTTAACCCATCCTGAGTGCCTAGTAATTAGATGTAGCTGTCAATCTAATATTACACACATGAAAAAACTGCTCTGGGGGGGACCAGCACCAATTGTCACAGTGCACTTAAATGAACCTGATGCATGGCATGACTCCTTCTTGTGACTGGCTCCTTAGATCATTTATAGGCTCCAAAATTACATTGCTGAGTAGATGACATGTCGTGATGATTTTTGTTTCCGGCATTTCAAAAAACGTTTATATGAACAAAGAACATCCATTCTCCCCATCGCCACTTATTTCAGAATCGAGACGCAAACAGGTATTTCAAGATGCAAAATCAGCCACTGTGATTCATCTGAG
Organism: Phyllopteryx taeniolatus; assembly: GCF_024500385.1. Lineage (NCBI taxonomy): Eukaryota > Metazoa > Chordata > Actinopteri > Syngnathiformes > Syngnathidae > Phyllopteryx > Phyllopteryx taeniolatus. The sequence continues at coordinate 17,924,278 of NC_084504.1, read as the reverse complement.
TTTTGATAAATCAGATTGCGTGTACTAAATTTATCAGTTTGCATATACTCCTCCCAAGTCACTCAAAATGAACTGCGCAGCAATTTTGCCCATTTGACAGATGCAATCCAGGGTGCGCTGGGTTAGTAGCTTAGCTTCCACATCTGTTGATCAAAAAAAATGAGCAAACATGTCCAAATATATTTTTGTGTCCTATCATTCTCATTTGCGAAACAGTAACGTCCTGGGTGGATCAAAATCTACTCATTGAAGTCATGTGTTTAAGTGATTTCATCCATCTTTGTCCCCAGGCTGTGAATTTCTGGCAGGTGCTTGTAATGAACGATGAGCACACGGAGCGCCGATACCTGCTGTACTTCCTTTTGGGCTGGGGTCTTCCTGCTCTCGTCGTCATCATCCTGGTCATCGTGCTGCTCGGAGGCTTCGACTGGAGCATCCACGCTGTCTACGGATTGGTGCAAGGGGACGTGTAAGTGGACAGTGTGTTTTTTTTTTTTAAAGTGACGGAACTTGTTTTCTAAAGTAAACACCTGATCATGTGACATCATGTGAGGTGATTGCTCAACCAATCAAATGAATGAACCAGGAAATTAGTCAGTCATTTGCATGCGTCTCCTCACACAGAAACTTGAGTCTTCCCTTTAGCGGTGAAAGCTCACTACCGGCAAAACAAATTACAAAAGCAAACCGAAAGCAACCATACCCTATTCGAGAGCTATAAATACCTGCTTTATTTCTGTAACTAGAAAGAATGTTAATCATTAAAAACAAACCAATAAGCTCACTTGGAAAAAGCATGCCCACGCATACACAATATGTAGAGTAACATTTGTGCAAGTGGCTGTTTTTTACGTCTGGTATGTGCATAAGTGTTAAAGTCAAACACTACTAAAGTTTGGACCCTGAAGTCACATCTAAAATTAGCTGGTAGCCTTAGGTGTGGCTGTTATCCTTGGGACCGAGTGTGCACGCCAGCTTCCTGTGGGCGGGTAAGTGGCCCTGAGACAGTGAGCACATAGATGCAAAATTTGTGGATACAGAGGAGTATTCAGTGTGCCCAGAAAAGTAAAGTTGGCCTTCCTCTTTTGCGGGAAAGAGGCGGCATTCATCATAATATCCCATTCCTTTAACTGTCTCTACTGTGATGCTGATACCCTGCCCTTGGTATACATTCAGAAGACACAACATTAGGTACACCTGCAAAACCTATTGCGATCTCATACATTAACGGTATTCATTGAACCATATTTATTTAAGTTGTTTTTAGCTTCATGTGACTAAATAAGGAATCCATAGTATTACAAACAACTTTGCCCAGTGCAGTTCTACACCACTGCAAACTACAACCACAATAATAAACACACAATATTGTTCAACACAGTATATAAATACCTTTCTGATGGTGTGAATCAAAACAAAACATTATTACATTTGTAAAGGCAGAATGATTGACACAGCAGTGGGTATTTGGATTTCATTAGGAGTACCCAATAAAGTGGCTGATCAGTGACTGTACAATAGATGATTTACCTTTACACAGGACAGTATCTAAAAGTTGGTGTTGGTTTTAATAGGGTTGCAAAAACTTTCAATGGAAATTAAGGTTTTGAGGAAATTAACGATGAATGATGAATAATTCAATAGAAGCACTTGTAGTGTAGTGGTACATGCTGCTCCCTTTCACACAGAAGGGTTCAATTCCCGATCAGTGCCCCAATACCCAGTCACTGCCGGTCCCAAGTCTGGATTCAAAACAAATGTGGGTTGTGTCAGGATCCGGCATAACAACTGTGCCAAACAAATCATGTAAGTGACTCTCTGTGGCCACCCCTGACAGGGCACGCCAAAAGTCACTAGAACAAAAATGAAAATGTATTGGAAATGTACAAGACTGGCAACTTATCTTTATCATATAAAAATAGCAGCAGGACTAGGAATGAACTGAAACTCATCTCAGTTTTTGCCCTGAGAAAGCATCGTACATTCAGAACCTTTCCTCGGTCCTTCAAATGTTTTTGTTTTCCTTGTTTCTGCTCTCCAGGCTGAAGTCAGTGAATAGACTTATGAGTAGTGTGCTTTCAGCAGGACTTCCGTTTCTTGAGATTTTCAGTACAGTAAGCTCTCATCCGCCCCGCCCCCGTCTCCCCCCTGTCCCTCAACACACACACACACAAGGCCACTACAGTACAAATATCCATATTAGAGCGTCTGTACGCTCTCATAGTCTGTCTGTATTGCAGTTGTCTATTTGGCATATCTTATGCCATGTTATGGCTACGACTGAGCCAATTAGTTCTCTCTGCAATCACTCAAGTCTGAGGTCCTATCTGGATTCCACACTCCCACCACACTTGTGAAATAGACAGTCACATGAGTGTTTTGCTGCTTGCTTGGCACTTAGTTTCATAATAGGAGAGTGCTGATTTTCCCAGCTTCAGCTGGGAAACTGATGCTGTGATGGAACTGACACAGAGAGGATAGTGAAAACAGTCACATCAACAGAACTGTAGGAAGCAAAAAGCAATGTAAAAAATTTCATGAACATTTTCTCTGACACCTTTTAAACCTCTGCAACTGACTGGTGACCAGTTCAGGGTGTAGTCCGCCTTTCGCCCGAAGTCAGCTGGGATAGGCTCAAGTGCCCCGCGACCCTGAACAGGATAAGCGGCGTTGAGAATGGATGGATGGACCTTTTAAACATGCCCTTATCCACCAGTCTGTTGTAGCGCAGCCAAAACATGGTATAAATGGAGACAAACGTCCTACCAGAATATTGTGTTTGTCAGGAACAAGATGAAATATATAAACGAAAGAGGTTCTATTATCCACTACACTGAATGCCCCAAGCAATATATTACGAAGGCTGGCACATTGGTGTGCCAGTGCACACAGAAATGTCAATAAAGACAATGTTTGTTGAGTGTGGTCCGAGATATCTTGACCGAATGAGTAACGGCAACTAGTGTTGATATATGATCAAATGATAAGATCTATTTTTTTTTTTATGGTTATATTTCCTGTCTTCTGAATTTGCTTCTATGCTTGTTTAGGTGCTTCATCCCGAACATCTATGCTGCTCTGTGCACTGCTGTGCTGGTGCCACTCATCTGCCTGGTTGCTGTGTTGGTCATCTTCATCCACACCTACCAGGTCTCTCAGCAGTGGAAGGCTTACGATGATGTCTATCGCGGGCGTACAAACAGCACAGGTACATGAAAAATCTCAAAATGTACAATATTAAAACACGTGACTGTTAACTTTCAAGACAAAGTGTCTTCAACCTTCAACTTCTGGAGCAATGCTGGCACCTCTAATGCATCTCTTCAGCACTTCTCTTCTTAGCTCGACCATTGTGAGGCCTCCTGTGCTGACTGGAGCCTGTTTGTTTACTACCGTATGGTTTTGGCTACTGTGCTGCAGCTCAGTTCCAGTGTGTTGGTACTCTTCTAATAGTCTCAATTTAGAGCAACAATTATTATTTTCCGATCCTCAGAGACTTCTTTGCCTTGAAGTGCCATACTGAATTTCCAGTGACAAGTATGAAAAGGTGTGAGAAGGATAACACCAAATTTAACACACCTGCTTCCCATTCACACCTGAGACCTTACATGAGTCACATGACACCTGGGAAGGGAAATGGCTCATGAGACCCAATTTAGACCTTGTCCACATGGAAACAAGTTTTAAGTGTATCTGGAAAGTTTTGTTTTGTCTTTGTATAGTTTCTACATTTTGTCCACACAGGACTGGCGTTTTGAGGGCGTACACAATCATTTTTTGAAATTGGATGAACTTTTTTAAACCCAGAGTGACTACATTTGAAAACGCTGCATAAGTGTACCACCACCATATAAAAGTACCGTTTATGATTATTCAAACTAGTTTGCAAATTATTTACTCGCAAAACAAACTATTTAAAGTCATAGTCACAAACAGAACGTGGATAAATTATTACTACTGCAATTATTGCACTTTATTTTAATGATAGTTTGTTTTCCTATAAAATTCTCTTTAAATGAGTCTAGGCTTTTTAACTTTATACGTATCTTTATATGTCTGTGCTATAAAAAGAATGTAGATAAGATGGATGGATGGATGGATGGATGGATAACTTCGTTAGCTTTGCTAGCTTCATAACAAAGTTCTTAAAACATTTGCACATTACTGTGTTGTTATAATGAGTGAAATGAAAACGAGAGACAAATTAAGCAGGCAATTTAGCCCCCACCCCTCCACACACACACACACACACACGCACGCAGACACCCATGTAATTTTAAGCTTATCATACGTTACATCATTAGGGGAAAAAAACTTGTGGTTTTAGTCAAGTGACAAATGTAGCAGCATTGATAATGTTAATGTTGTGAGTAAAAGGAAAATCTGTAGGTGACTTGCGTTGAGAGGCTTATTGGACTTTACAGGGTAGGTGCGGGTTAGCTACTGCTGCTTGCTTCCCAGCCGTCCAGATGAGTTGACAGCTCACAGTTTAAAATGAATAAGTACCGGCCCACGTCAATATAGGTGCGTGGTGGCCACCGGCCAGACACGACGGCGTACGCTGCGGTGGCATATGTGGTGTGTATGTACACGACAGTGCTGTTGGGCAAATTTCGACCATTAAAACATGCACTCGCGCAAGTGCGACAAGATGAAATTTTTAATCGCACAATCTGAAAAAAGATCTCGAGCCCTGCCTGGTGTACAGCGTTTCAGCAGCTTTGTGTGGACACGTTTCCTGAAACGATTCCCTGTTTACGGAAAACCTTTTAAAATGAAATGAAAAATGAATGAATCGGCTCCATTTCCATGTGGATGTGGCCCTGGACATTTTCACTTAGGGGTGTACTCACTTTTGTTGCCAGCAGTTTAGACATGAATGGCTTTGTATTGAGTTATTTTGAGGTCACAGTAAATGTACAGTTATGCAAGCTGTAAACTAACTACATTGTAGCAAAGTGTCATTTCTCATGTCATGTCATGTCCCATGAAAAAAAATATATAAAATATTTTCAAAAAAATCTAGAAGTGTACTCACTTTTGTGAGATACTATTGTATTAGATTTGTCATGACGAAACTATGCTGGGTCATGTCAGAGCAAAATTCTGCCACATCGCACCCTGAAGCACAGCAAATAAATATGCTGGAAAAAGTGAGAACGAGTTTAGTGGAAGGTGAGGATAATAAGAGTTAGGAACACAGCAGCATGTTGTATGCTGAGTGAGGAAGGCAAAGGAGAGAGAGCAATAGGAACCAGAAGTGTGAATGACAGGTAAGAAAGGCGAAACACTGAGTGTGTGAAGCATGAGAGCAAAAAACAACTAGGCACAAGCAGGAATGTATCGTTTTAACACCAGTTTAAAAAACATCTCCAAATATTTGACTTCAACAGCAAAGTGGTGAGATAATCTTCAGGCTAATCTGTGTGAGAGTGCAGCATGCGGGGCCACACATAGAAACTTGGAAGGAACATGTGAAACTGTTGACATCACTGAAATGTGTATTCTTGCACTTTTGTTCAGGCTTAAATCGACAGATAGAAAAACAAAACTCAGAACATATGGATTAACCAAACAATCTAAATCAAAGCCTTATCAGAATGCCCACCGGTTCCACAAGGTATGTTTACATGACAGGATGTTCTTTTCAGCTGATTAAGTATATGTTATTGCATTCTTATGCCTGGCGGTGTTCCCTCACTGCACTTTGATCACTGATTGGCGAGGACTGTTAGCACCTAAACAAGATGGGTGAGGTTTGCTTGCATAGTGCTGTATTTTTTCACATTATTTATCCAGTCTATGAACTATTGCATAAATAGTCTGTTTTCTCTCACTGGCTCATGATGTGCTGCTTTGCAAAGCAAGCACTTGAGTGGATGGTGTTGACAATGTATTTGTTCTCACGCTGAACAGTACATACTGTCGATTTGTCAAGGTGAATGAATGTTATGAGGTTAAATCAGCACTTCTGCAAAGCTTCCACATGCAGTCTTGGAATGTGGCATTTCCTGTGTGCGTTTTCAAATGCAACACAGCCTAAATACAAATGTACCAGTGTGGAAACATAGCGTTGCTGTACATGCGTGTTCACACACACGACTCCGTTCGCTCAGCACATGCTCAATACAGCTGCTTGTTGTCACAGCTGCTGGCCTCTGTAAGACAACCATGTCAGCACCGGGCGCGCTTTCTACCCAACTGTTTTGGTTGAACCCACTCCCTCTTCTCGGTTTATCCTCTCACAGCAGGACGCCGGCCCGATTAAATGTAAACTGGAGGTCGTCCTGTGGAGAGAAGCAGCTCACCCAATAGGTCTTGACCAGGCTCGCACCGTGGGGGTTGTTTGAGTGTTTATTTTTTTGTGTCAGCCAGACGCAATCATACTCAACCTCCGTGTCTGCATAGCAATAAGACTGACCTCGGTCTCCATGAATGTGTACCATTCACTGCACACACGTGCTTTAAAAGCAACAATATTTATCCATTTGACCTGAAAAGCCTTTTCAATGTAATAGTGATGCTTCACTGGCTTGTAATAGCGTTTTGGTTATTGCCATGACAAACATTGGTCACATACTTAACATACTTTACCACTTTTATCATTTATGATGTTGACTCAACAAAAATTGTGGTGGTGCATTGTATTACATAGGGACGGCGGGCATGGGTCAACCGGTAGAGTGGTTTTCGCCCATCCTGAAGTTTGTGGGTACAACCCTTCACTCCGAGACCATGTTGTCCTTGAGCGAAATCAGAATCAGAATCAGAATCAGAATCAGAATCATCTTTATTTGCCAAGTATGTCCAAAACACAAAAGGAATTTGTCTCCGGTAGTTGGAGCCGCTCTAGTACAACAGACAGTCAATTTACAGAACACTTTGGAGACATAAAGACATTAACAAAAAACAACAACAAACAACAATTGTGCAAAAAGATGCAGAGTCCTCAGTTCGAATGGCTAATATCGCAATAGTCCGGTGCAATGACCATTGTGCAAAGGGCACTGAGACTTCAAGGAGTGTATGCGGTTTAAAGTGACGAGTACTGCGATAATCTGGGACAATGGTTGTGCAAATGTTACAGATACTTCTCAATCAGTGTGCAAATGGAGCAGATACTACTCTGGCATGAGTGGCCACTATATGCAAATAGTGCAGCACGGCGAGACAACTACAGTGAGTGCACGAGTAATACATAACTATATATTGAACTATAAATATTGAACCCCCAGTTGTTCCCGATGCTGTCATTAGTAAATGAATGAGGCAACAGTGTCAAAGTACCTTGAAGGTCAAAATGCCATTTACCCTTACAGTGTAGTATATTTTTCAATGATTTTAATATTGATATCTATATTATGTACTTATACCACTATAAGACTTTTATTTGAATATACTGTATTTAATAAGAACTGGAAGTCACATTTCTTCAGTCACCAATCTTTTTGAAACAGCTACTTCTTGGGTACTTGATAATGATACCAGTTTGATACACACTTCTGAAATAACAAATTTACTAAAATCACCTTTAATTATATGTTGTTATTCACAATTCATTATAATAATCTATGTAAAAACACCGATCGTCTGAATGATTTCTCATAATAATTATCAACAAGGATTAACAAGGCAGGAACACAATAAACAAATACCAATGTGCAACACTTTATTTCTATAAATCTCTGTCAGTGCTTACATTTTCAAATGAATACTGGTAAACTATTTTTAGGGGTATAAATCGAATTGTTCTACTGCTCGTGAAGCATGTGGTGGTTACCAAATATTGTTCCTTAACCTTGTAAGGGATATTAATGGACGAGCCTGGACCACCTTTGTGTTGTTGGCACAGCAAACATTATTACATTTCAGAGTTGTTTGGACAGACTTGGCAGCACACTAAAGACAAATCGATGTTATTTTCAAGACGATGTTCTAGTGCAGGTTGTATTTCTTAGTGTTTGACTTCTGTATTTACTGTAAATACATTGAGTGGTAGGGGGTTCCCCTAGTAAATTACAGAAAATCGAAGTACTCCCTGCATGCTTTAAAGTGAAGAAGTCAGTACTTTTGCTCCTTGACTGCTATTTGGCTGTACTTCTGTGGGAGCACAGTTTTGGAATGTGCTTACATGGTTGGAAAACTCGCAAACTCGCGAAGAGGGAGGAGGCCGAGACAGATGTGCAAGGAGAGAAAAAGGAAGCAGGAAAGTCCAAAAAGAGTGAGGTGGAGTCATTTCTGGTCTGTCGTGGGACAGAACGTTCTGCGGAAAGTGACGGTGTGCAAGGAGCTGGACAGACAGAGGAAAGGGAAGTTTGCAATGGGTTACAGAGCATAAGCTGATACAGAAAGAAGCTGACATGGTGGTGGAAGTTGCACTTAAGTGAAATGTGGGTCCTGTGTTTCAACCCTACTTGTGAAGTGAAGTGCACAGTCTGTTCTGCACACGTGCTAGTGAGGCGGCAGTGAATTTGGACCTTTTGCAAGGTCACTTTCAAATCCACACAATGACTACTTGCTCCACGTAGGCTGATCTAAGTTGGTGCAATATGCTCTCCGCTTCCCAGGATTAACTGGAATGAAGCCTGTGGCTGCACATTTGAGAATCCGCTCCACCACACACGCACGCACAAGGACATTAAAAAGAGGCATTCTCATTAATGATGCATCTTGGGGGATTGCTTCTTTTCTACTTGTTTTGCTCTTAATTAGCTCTTCGTACAACGGTTAAATTAGGGGAGTGGATGTTCAAGCAGGACACCCTTTATTGATATAGAGAGGAAAATATGCACTCTCCATTTCTTTTTGAGCCTCATGTTGCTCTTGTAAATGGACATGGCTTGTATTATCATTAATCAGCCCCTAACAAAAACCCCACATTGCCACAAAAATGAATCAACAATTTCTTCAGTCGCGCCCAATTTAGAAACATGCCTAAAATACTGCATTTAAAATACTCACCATTGTCTTCCAAACATTTGACTCACCCAGTTTCAAGTTATAAGAAGGATGATGCAAAAAAAAATAAATAAATAAAAATCCACTAAACTCTGTGGACAGCAGCTGTAAAGGACTAACTGTTACATTTAGGTGCAAATACGAATAAAGGACCAGATCTCAGATCACTTTTTTCATGAGCAATGCATTGATCTTATTGACAAAATATCTTCTACAGAAGGTGGGCTTTATCAAGGTGTACAATTGGTGGGGATCAGTATTTGGATACAGTACTTACATGTGTGCGCATCTGTGTGCACCATTCAACTGATTAGGGATTTATTCAGGGTCCACATGAGTCTATGTGTCAACATGCCAACTGTAGACCCTGACAGTCACAATAAAAAAGGACCTCTGTGTGCAGCAGTCCCCCACCCCCCCATACACTTCTAGTATTTATATTAGTTTAAAGTATGTTCTTTAGTTATTTACATGTGTTAAATGTTTTAATATTGTTTATTCTTATTCTTACTTATTCTGTCTTGTGTTTCAGAGGTGCCGCTTGTCCTTTACCTGTTCCTGCTCATCTCTCTGGTGTGGTTGTGGGCAGGACTTCATATGGGCTACAAGCACATGTGGATGCTTGTCCTCTACATCATCTCTAACTGCGTGCTGGTGAGATCATTCGCCTACTTAATATTTGCTTAGCTATTCATTTGTCTCCAGAAATACTGCGAAGAGTTGTGACTGCAGGTCATTGTGGAGGATTAAGGTCAGGGGCGGACTAACCATTGGGCAAACACAGGTAGTTCTGTGGACCCCGGAGATTTCCAGAGTCTCATAAACATTTCATAAAAACAGATTTATAAACCTTTCTTCAATTTAAAGCTGTTATTATTGTGTTTGTGTTAATTCACACCCTTAAAAAGATCATTTCGACTGCCTTCTCATCCAGTGGACTATTACATCTTACTGCACATCCCCAGACTTGATTCAAAATTGATGGCACGTTTGTGAGGAAAATAAAGCAGTTATCACAGTGGAGAGGAGGAGAAGGCGAGAGAAAAACACATTTTTTTTAATCAAAACTACCTAATCTTTAAACGTTTTTCACTGTGATGCTGATTGACGAGCCGCACATATTACACCTAAAAATACAAGAGAAAACAAAACTGTCAGTCTTTCTGTAGAATAGTACCGGAAAAAGTGGAACCTGCACAGCCAAATACTGCTAGTGCCGCAACCAAATACATTTTCAACATAAGTGTATGCGTTTGAGCACAGCAGATCTGAATACCGCCCGAAATGATTCAATGTGTGCGGAATTGGATTTGAATTAAAAACATGAACAGTAAATGCTTCAACATGGAGCTCATCCAAAATGTTCATGAACAGTTAACATGATTTTGGTGAGTTAAAGAGACGCTAAGAATAGATGAGAAGGTGACACATATGGGACTTGGAAAATCTGTAAATAAATCGCATAATAATATAAGGCTTGATGCTGAGGGCAAAGGTTGCCGAACTTTACTGTAGTCAAATGCCCATTGTTGTTTTTGTAAATTTGTAAAACAGAATCAACCAAACCTCCTAACCACCTGAAAAAATGACAAAAGATAGTATTTCTGCAGCAAAAGAAACTGCACAGAATATCAACTTGTGGGTTGAGATGAGGCGTGACTTGACATTTTTTGGAGTATGTATTTGCAGGGGTTAGTATATGCACAGGCATTGGCACCAGGGGAAATAGTCCAATTTGTAACTTATATCGTGGTTAACGTTTCTGACCATTTTCTACTGCAGTGTTGTGGAAGTACCGTACTGTATTTTGCAAATAAAGCTGTTATGTTCCATCACAGAGGTTAAAATACCAAATAGAATAGGACTTGCAAAGCTGCTCATTTGCATATAGGGTCATTCTAATCTGTTTTCTACAATAAGTAGCACATGGATATATGGGCCTGGAAAGACCTTGCATCTTGGGAGAATAATGTCCACATTTATAACATTTATATTAAAACAAAAAAGAGACCTAACCATCCTCCCTCTTACCCTTTACCCAACCCTTTGTAACCATTGTCCAGTCTGACTGTTTTGAGTTGTTCTTTTTGTCACTGCCGTGCAGATGTTATGTGCCTGTACAAATGTGTGGTGGATAAGGGTGATATATGGCGTATATATGCAAAAGACAACAGTGTCGGATCAAAGTAAGTATATTTTGTTGGAATGAACGCAGGATGATGTGCAGTGATGTCAACGGTAACGGACATTGTTGAGCTTCCTTACAGCTAATGAGATCCGCCTGGTGACATCATGCGGCTGGTTCTTTCTGGCCAATGGCGCGACGATGCCCCTAAAAGTCAAAGGTCATTGTTTGCCAGGGGGGGAAAAAAATGGTTTGTAGCACTGATGTGACATTTCTCAACTGAAAAGATGTCACATATTTGAAGAAGTTTGAGTTGCCTATTCTGTCCCAACATTCCAGCTTCTGTATGCTTTAAAAACTAAAGCCCAAGGCTTGTTAAGGTTATTTATATTTGTAGTTGACCTAGTCAGAAGAAAAAGAGCCCAAGGACATCAGGATGTTATGTTGACAAACAGCAAATAAAGCTTCTTCCCAAACGGTTTCCCAGAAAATTTGACTCAGTACTGATAGAGCAGATATTATTGCCTCTGTTCTTTCAATCAATTAATGAAACTGTGAAGTAGAAGCAATTTGCTGTCAGAGACCTTGAGACTCTTACTGGCGATGTCATTTGGTACCACTGAAATTTAAAAACAAATTCTGCCTTTACATAGGTTCTCAGTTTTGTCAGTTATGCTTTTATCACATCACATCTTAATGATTATTCATATATATATTAATAATTTATGATTATTGGCCAGGTCTACTTTCAAAAGCTTAGGTGCTGGCGGACATTTTCCGCCAGAAAAATAACAGCTTCGAGTCTATAAGCTCTGTGCGCCGCCCGTCTATTGCACACCCCTGGCCGATCGTCAACGGGGGGGACAGAATGCCGGCCTGGGCGGCTGACCATATGGCCCATGTCGCAAACCGCCCCTGACTGTATGTTTATTATTGAGATTGTAGTTTGTACTGCACAACAGTGAGCTTTGTAATACTGTATTTAGAAAAGCTGAGGATTATTATCTTTGCAAAGGAAGCTGCTTGTAGCCGGCAAGTAGATTGTATAATTAAAAAATACATTATAAAATACTGTACATAAACTGTACTGTACTGTAGCTACTGTATCTTAGAAAGTTGATTAATGGTTTGTTGCAACAACATTTTCTGTTTGTTATTCTGATCACAGTTATTAAGAGATGAAGGTGATAAACAACGGCCAGTCTGCACAATGTGCCAAATTCATCACAAAAAGAAAAAGAAAATCACAGCAAATAACAAAAAACCCTGTTGAAACATGCTGTCTTATCTTGTATTTCAATGCAGGTTGTTTCTTTTATTCTTTTGCATCGTGCTGGGAATTTTCCATTATGAAAAGTTTCCGTGCTTACTCTCAATGCTGTTGATGTGTTTGTGTGGTACATACCTCCCAGCAGCTTTTTACTTGGCACCATTAAACAGCTGCACATGTTAGTGCACAGGACTCTGTTTGTGGGTGTGCGTGTTGCCAGGCAAGTGTGCCTTTTTAGCCAGATACAGTCCGTATATCACTCTTTTCTCTCTATCCATCTCTATTATATGTCCACATGTTTGGCACAGCAGGCTGAATGAGGAGACAGTAATTCAATCACGGCAGCCTTTCCCCTCATTAGCACCTGCTGACTCACCTCATTGTACCATCGCAAACAATCGTCCAAGTCAGCCAGGCTGCAACATGGCTGCTTTACAATTAAATTGCACCGCTCTTATTTATTCAACCTTTTGTCCTGCTTGTAAAAATAGAACACGGGGTATCTGTGCTGAGAGAGGGACAGTATAATAAGCGGTACAAATTGTGACCTTGTTTAAACGTTGACGATTAAGTTTAACTAGCTAGTTTTGAGAGTCGTTGCAGGGAAAAGGAGCTGTGCTAAATGTTGTCTGGGCATGTTCTTGATGGTGGTGTTAAAACATTTCAAATGTCAAATTGCATCCAGAAGCTATGCCTTATCTTCGTCATCTACTTGTTTGCCCTTCCCCTCTGTTTATTTTGCATTTCCACCACCTTACATCTCTCATTTGCTCTGTTTGGCCTTCACTAAGCGCATGTTCTCTCCACTGATCAGGGCACACTTACATAACAGCCCTGTTTTAAAGTCTGTTCTTAATGGCTGTGTAAAGTGCTAATGATCTCTGTGCTTAAGCACCCAGATTGCTTTCATGACCATGGACATGCATTCATGGCTGGCGACATACAAACTTTGACACGTTTTCATGCAGCGAGCACATGAAGGACTAGAGTTTTTCTTGAAAGTCATGAAAAGAAAATGCAGATATGGATTTGCAATGATTGAATCTAATCAAAAGCCCGAAAAGGTCATGTCCCCCACCCCCAAGTCCTTTATCATCTGAACAAAAGTATCAGGACAACTGCGATCAATAAAAAGTAGCTTCAACTCATCTGGGAAGACTTTTGTACAAAATGGCACAGTATGTCTCTGGGAATTTTCGTTTGTGAAATCAATAGTTAACGGCTAATATTTTATGTTGTAGTTCATCCTAAAAGTGCTTGATGGGATTGAGATCAGGATTCTCAAATGATTACAAGCACAACCATCCAGTGAATCCTCTTGTTTTGTGTACTGGGGCACAATCATGCTGGAACAGAAAAGGGCCTCTGCTTTTGCTGGAAGCATAAAATGGAATTTTTGGAACAATACAAATTTGATTATTGACACAAACAATTTTTGTTCCTCATGTAACCTGGGTGTTCCTCATTTTAAAAATACACCCGTAAATGGAGAGAGCATCAGCACTGTTTTTGATCCGCTCTCCATGTCATTGTTCCTCGTGGGGCACTTGTAATGATTACCTTGCTACACGTGCTGCATGTAAGCCACACGCTGGTGCATGTGAGCTGTTGCAGCGTGTAACAAAGGCCTGCACTTAGCTGACACTTTACAGTGGATATACACACCTTTGTTCAAATGCCAGGTTTTTGGACCATGGCAAAAACTCCCAAACCCAAGGATGTAACATAACAAAACATGGAAATACGGAAGCGCTCTCCGGATGCACTCTTAATACCTGCAAACCACAGAGACGATAATAAGTTAAAAATCCATGCACCTCTATACATGGACGTTCACACATTACTGTCCTCCCCCCACTTGAGCATTTCAGAGTAGCATCTGCTCCATTTGCACACTGATTGAGGAGTATCTGTAACATTTGCACAACCATTGTCCCAGATTATCGCACTACTCGTCACTATAAACCGCATACACGCCTTGAAGTCTCAGCGCCCTTTGCACAATGGTCATTGCACCGGACTATTGCGATAGTAGTCATTCGAACTGCTCTAAATGCTAGAGGACTCTGCATCTTTTTGCACAATTGTTTTTTGTCAATGTCTTTATGTCTCCAAAGTGTTCTGTAAATTGACTGTCTGTTGTACTAGAGCGGCTCCAACTACCGGAGACAAATTCCTTGTGTGTTTTGGACATACTTGGCAAATAAAGATGATTCTGATTCTGATCTACGTCAGAATTTAGCTGCAGTCATCGCCCAGTGATGGGTGTCGTGAAATTCAAGATGGCCTTGCGGTATTTAACACCTCTGTGTTTTGGGGTATGTCACATCCCGGCACTGTTTGACCAGGAGGATTTGGTAATGCTGCGGAAGTGGCGGAAGCACAAATACCAGCGTGCCAATGATGTCATGTCCCAAAGATGAAGTAATCCTCCATTAGTACTGCTTGAACAGATGCTGATTTCTGTAAAGCTTTTATGACGCCAAGTAACATTACAAAACTCTGTCTTGGAAACAGATTGAAGTTATATGAAGCAATATAAATTAATTGATGTCCGTTAATTTAGCGTTTCCTCTCACGCTCTCTGCACAGGGACTGTATGTGTTTGCAGTCTACTTTGTCATGCACAACCAGCTGTGTTGGCCTGCTAAAGCCACTTACAACGTGGAAATGAGTGGCCAAGACAGTCCAGACTCCACCTATCCGGGTGGGGGACCTACCACTATAGGGACTGACATCAACAAATCAACGCAGAACCTCATCAGCGCCATGGAAGAGGTACCGAGCGCACACACACAAATCCCAGTAATGGCATAAGTTTCTCTGCGACTTCATCAACTTCTAAGGAGGGACTTGTTCCATTGTGGGACGCTGATCGACCTCCAATTTTGAAACAATTTGCATCAGAAATCATGGAAACAGAAATAATCCATCCATATATAGACAGCCATTCACACTCACACTCACTAGCAACATGACAAGTGGCTGCCATATTTGTGGAATTGTCTCAAAACATGGAATCAGCACTTCAAACACCTCTAAAAGCATTCATACTAAATACCTTTAGGACAAAACAATTGATGATTAAAGTACATGACCTATTGTACTACTCCTCCCACCAATATTCTTCCATTTGCAATATTTAAGTCAAGTTTTTAGGGCAAGCGACGCCATTCGAAATGTCACAGTAATTTGGTCAACTTGGAGAACCCCTCGGACTTTCGGCCCGTATGAACTTATTGGTGGATATTTTTAACTGAAACTTCAGCCAATCCGAGAGTGTGTGTGTGTGTGTGTGGGGGGGGGGGGTCATATCAGTTATTTTCCCCAAAAATATATATATATCTTTTTTTCCCTTTAGCGGTTTCCATTGCGACCTCCTTAACAAAAATGTTTATTAAAACCACGCAACATGCAGGCATTTCCTAGAGTTCTATTTACTGTATGCAGGATTTTGTTTTACATTTTAAGGGGAAACATTTTCATTTTCTTGAAAGCAGCACCTTTTGTTCAGTTTTGTTGTTACAAAGGGATATTTTTGTTAATTTATTGATGTAAAGTTGTTCATTTAAAATGTTTTGTTATTCTATATTTAGAGTTGTGTTTAAAGGGCCACTTTATTTTTGTCTTGAGTAATGTCATTGCCATTTGCTTTTTCTTTTTATTAATGGGGAAGAAATTAGGTCATCATCAGAAATCAGATTTTTGGGTAAAAAATATTTTTTTTAAATCGAGGATTAAATTTCAAGGCCATGTTGCCCAGCCCTAGGTTGAAGTGGCCGTTCCAACCAGACTCCGCATTTTGACAGGCTGCCATTTTGGGGAAATCTTGTCACATTGCTACATTCACACCTATGGACAATCAAAAGTCTTCAAATAACCTAACATGCATATTTTTGCATGAAAACCAAAGTATCTGCAGAAATCCCATGTAAGCACGGGGAAAGCATGCAAACCTGAGCCAATATTCAAACACAGAACTTCTATAAATAATCAAACTGATGCCATCATCACCTTTACTTTGATTTAAAAAAACAAAAAACTTTGGTGTTTGAAGCAAATTGACATATGCTTCAAACACCAATGTTTTGTGTGAATTCAGCAACTGTCTTTACAAAACATTTGGTCAAATTCCCAATTGTACAGTCCCTGGGGCATTCGACTTGAAAGATTCAATTTTAATTCTAAATTGTTCATAAAATATGCCTCCTTCTTCGTCATAGGGTCTGAATATAAACGTGGTGCATAATGAACTTCCTGCTTCGATTGAATTCAGGTCATGACTGTATTGTCCCTTAATGCTGCCTAAGATTAAAACTCAAATTGAAAAGGTCAATGTATCATCAGTCCATCATATTACATTTTTATAACTCTTTCAAAACTCCTCCTAGTGTTCTAGTAAATTCAGCACGAAATCACCAAAAGCCTGAGTCAGTTAGTGTCACAAAATGTCAGAAATAGTATGACTCTTAACGAAATTGCTCTTAAATTTCTGAACAGAATATTGACTTCACCTTCCCCTATCCCTTTTTTCTCAGCCTCCCCCTTGTTCCCACACCCTCATTCGCATGTGTCCAGGTGCCCACTCCGGCTCCTCCTTCACATATTTCTCACATCAGCTGAGTGCGCTGTACGGCACAAGGAACATTTATCCTACAGTCTGATTCACATGATGTACCATCTTGATGTATAAACAGTCAAATGGTCATAACCCCCTTGACGCCCGCATCGTCCACTCATATTGTCCAGCCTCACTCACTCTTACAACCAGTCTGTCAGGGCCACACATGCTCAGTGTTGTTTCGTGAGAGGCAGTGTACACAAAAAGGCCCACATCTGGCTGACACTGGCTCTGTATCCTCAACACTGTCTCTTGAGAATACCTAATAAGGAAGAGTGAGAGCGTTAGAAGTCCCTCCACTCACGGGAATCCGCTAATCTTGTTTTATTCATGAGAGCACACTACTGGGTTTCGCTTCAGCCCGATGAGAGCGATAAGATCACTTTGCAGGACATTGAGTACTTAATTGTAAGTTTGGAAATAAATTAGAGTGAAATTATAGCAAGCAAAAAAAAAAAAAAAAACATCTGATGGTAGAATGAATTTAGAGTTGCCGTTTACCTTTAGATTGGTTACCTGGGGCCAGCACTCACAATCACATGCAAATGTATGTCTGTGGTATTCACAAGGCACACTGAGTATTCTCTGGAATGAGTGGATTCTTGTCAAGCACGCTCATTGATTGGCAAGCAGTCCAGGGTGTGGTCTGCATTTTTCCTGAAGTCATTTGAGATAAGCTTAAGCTCCCATGGCCTTGTAGATCGAATATGGATGGCTGGATTCTTGTTCAAACGTAATGGTACTTTTCATGGAAGAATGCACACAAACAAATAAAAACAAACGGACAAAGCTACACCAATCCAAACTTGTCTCAGGTACGTAGGACTACAGTACAAGGATTTTATACCCCCCCCAAGATGTGTCTGTTTTGTCTTGTGCTTGAATTATTAGCTGGTTGTTTAACCCCGTAAAACTCTAACCCCCACGTGACCTTCCGTTCACCCCATGAACTCACTGTGGCCTTGTTCTTAACCCTTTGGGGTGCTTAAACGACGTGTACTCTTGCTGACCCAAACTCATCACTGAAACATGACTGACACAATGTGTGTATAAGAGTGTATTGATGATAAGAGAGGGCCTGCCCTGATCACACCCTGTTATTTGTGTCCTATATTTTCTTGGATGTTGAATCAATGAGTGAGGCAAAGCTCCTAATAACAACTATGTCATGAAAATATGCCTGGTGACTTTTTGTCAGGTGTCAGCTGACTGGGAGCGTGCATCGCTGAGGACCAGTACTCAGCCCACGAGCGGCTTCAAGGCCAGTCCGGTGATGGGGACGTACCCCACTGAGGGCGGCTTCATCAACACCAACCTGGTCACTGCGGACGAGGAGTCCCAGGAGTTTGATGACCTCATATTTGCCTTAAAGACTGGTGAGTACCCCGGAGCATAGAGATGTGCTGAATTCAAGAGCGCACACACAAAAAGGTTTCACAGAAGTAATACAAAATCAAAAAATAAATAATCGGAAGCACATTGACACAGTGTACACTTAATTTTTTAAACAAATCAAATGTACCATTTGCCTTTGTTTTGTACTATTAAAAAAACAATACTACCTCAAGGTGCTGTGGATCAACACACACATGCACACACACACAAATACACACAGCAGTCAAGCAATGAGATGGTTTCAGTTGCATTTCAGCTTTGTACTCAGCATATCATCACGTTAAGACAGAAACATGTCATTTTATTTTCGATAATGACGTCTTTCCTCCAAATGTCTTGAAATCTAGACATAGCAAAAGTGACTTTGCTGCCAAACAACAGAAGAAACGCCATCCTCGTGCAACCGGTAGCAGCGTCGGCGTTCGTTTGTAGCGAACAAACTGGTTTCCTGTCGCTATGCTCCTTCTGTTTTACACGCGGGTCACACACACAGCTGTGCTCTCACAGAGGAGCTGATGGGATGCAGTTAGCCCCTATATGAACTTCCATCATTTCTCTATTAGACCTTCCTATGTCCAAACGCGGAGGAGAAGCATTGAAACCGTTAATGGTAACGCAACTTTGATCGCTTTCTGCGATTGACTGGCGACCAGTTCAGGGTGTATCCCGCCTCCTGCCCGACGATCGCTGGGATAGGCTCCAGCACGCCCGCGACCCTAGTGAGGTGAAGCGGCTCAGAAAATGGATGGATGTAAACGGCAGCACGGCGCTTTAGTGGGTTTGCTCATCTGCCTCATAGCCTAGAGCTCCCAGATTCGAAGCTGCGGCCTTGCTGAGTGGAGTTTGCATGTTCTCCTTGTGTTTGCATGGGTTTTCTCCAGGTACTCCAACTTCCTCCCACATTGCAAAAACATGCAAGTTAGGTTCAGTGAAGACTATATCACAAGTGTCAAACTCAAGGCCCGGAGGCCAGATCCGGCCCACCACATGTTTTTATGTGGCCCGCAAAGGCAAAATCATGTGTATCAACTTCCATGATTCTTGTTCAAATCTGTACCAAAATTTCAAATTGTCATATATCATAAATGATAACGTTGAGATATTGTAAGCATTTTTGTGTTACCAAACATTAATAATAGTTGAAAAACCCATTACCCTTGATTTCTGATTCCAAAACTAGTTCATACATTACATGTGTAAATATGATGAGGCGATTAAAATTTTTATGGTTTCACAGTCATAACGGCCCTCTGAGGGAAACCGTAACTACAGTGTGGCCCGTGACAAAAATGAGTTTGACACCCCTGCTCTAAATTGCCTAAAAATCTGAATGGTTGTCTGTCCTGATGTATCCTCTGATTGGCTGTGGACCAGTCCAGGGTGTACAAGTGTAAAATCAAATGTAGGCCTTATTTATGTATCCATGATGAGTCGCCTCATGCAATATTCACCTCAGTGGAGGGAAGTAATCATTCAAGTAATGTCTGTCAATGGTTAAAAATCAGTGAGATCCTACACGAACTCAACCGTGTTGAAGACCAGTCAGCCTAGCCCCCTTGTGACTTTCGACCTCCCCCCTCCGGCACATGTCACACTGAACTTTTAACCTGCTTGAAGACCAGCAAAGCGAGGTAGTCAGCTGGAGAAATAATTGTCAAATCACAATTACATAAGCGGGCGAGGTCGGGAAGCACCTCGGTAAGGAGGCTCTTCACACACTTCATTTGCTAGTGAACTATTAAACACGCTCATCTTGTCAGTATGCAGTAAAACTGAGGGCTGATCATTAACATGATGCTTTTACTGTGAAAGCAAAGCATTTTCTTATCATACCTGACTGACACGCACACACAGCACGAAGACCGAGGTGTCACTCACTCATATTCATGCTTAAAGAATGCTTACATTGATCATTTCAGTTGATTTGGATTTATTGGAAACATTTATGTAATCTCTTATTTTGCCCTACTTTGCACTCAGTTCTAAAAGCTTTATGAAGATGGACGCATCCATCAATTAGTGGTGGACTTTTGGAAAAATAAATCAAGTTAAAATAAAAAAAAAGAAGGGAATTAAGCCTTACACACAGTTTTGACCCATTTTGACATTTGATCTAAATGTTGTTCTTTCACCAGGAATTTTGATGACTTTTCCTAAAGTGGGCAGAAAAGAAAATGTACATGTGCAAATGTGCATTCTTTTGTACAGTTGGGCTGTTCTGGATCAAATTTGCCGCATTTTGACTAACATAGATTTTTTATTTACCAGTAGATCAAGGACAATTGTGATAATGGTGGAAATCTTGAAAGTGCAAAATGGTTCATGCTAAAAATGTATGCATTTTTTTAATGGTATCGTGGTAAACGTGTTCAAGAGAGAGTTTGAAACAGTCCCAGGAACGGAAAAAAAAGACATACAAAGGTCAGGCGGCTAATTCTCTTCTTTCTCTTTTCTCTGAAACATTGAATAAAAAGTATTTATCCGATTATATATGTCAGACAGTCCATTAATGCATTTTGAAAAGAGCTGTAATTTGTTATTTGATATATATTATTCACATTCTATGCGTGAATGGAAAAAAAGAACAATATGTGCGTTAAAGGGACAAATTATTGAAGCACTATTAAAGGCGTTACAATAACATGACAGTATTCCATCCTGCAAAGGAAGTTACCATGTCGAAATATGTCTTTTAAAATACTTTTATGTTAGGCTCATTCTGTGTATCTCAGTTGTTGTTTTTGAAAGAGAATACATTTTACTGTCCTGTAAAGTATCATGGTGTTGTTCGGCGCATGTTGCCGTACTTTTTTTGATGAATAAAGTCCTCATTAGCACACAGTTGTTGTCCGCACATAATCTGGCGATGAAGCTTCACTTTTCGTCGCAGCTGTTGTTCCTTGCGGCCTTCCCATGGCCCCGCTGCCACTCGTATTAATCTATTAAGGCTAGCGGCTTTTTCTTCGGCTATCAGCTTGAGGCCCATTTATCCTATCAGGCTGGTGCCGGTCACGGTTTCTCTTTGCATCATCACAACCTCCTGTCGTGGACGGGATGTTTCCATGATAAAGGATTTTCAGACCGCCACTGAAAATGCAGGCGACAGGTGAAAATTTTCGGTGACTTAGAAGTCTGCACTAGCCCGAGCAGGCCAGTGTCTATACATGCAGTAGAAGGTGGCCTGACGACAGCAGTCTAGTGGCCCAAGGCCACTGTTAATGTCAGACCCTGGTTATAATCAATTAAATCAGAGATAATTATTGCGGTATGCAAGACTTACTTTTTTTTTTTTTTTTTTTACAATAATCCAATATTGGAAATATATATTAGAACATAATATTACATTATGCTACATTGGTGATTTTGATTGCTTTATTTATTTATTTTACTTTTGGGTAAAAAATTACTCTCCTAGCCAAATTGCTAGGCTGGCTTGGAGAAAGCACGTTCCATTTTTCACCAAGTATGAGCATTGCCTAAGAAAAGGTTACATACAGTATTTACTGCCCAGTTTTTTATGGTATGACTCGTCTCCACACAGATAAACCCAAAGTAGCAGTGTGGCCCGTACGGGTATCGAACCCGCGACCTTGGCGTTATTAGCACCACGCTCTAACCAATTGAGCTAACCGGCCTCTGCTTGAAATATAGATATCACATGTATACAGGTGGAAATGTCATCTGAAATTTTTTTGATGACTAAAAGCCAATGGCCCGTACGGGGATCGAACCCGCGACCTTGGCGTTATTAGCACCACGCTCTAACCAACTGAGCTAACCGGCCTGATAAGCAGAGTGTGATTTGTGTATATGACACCTAAACGGTCTGAGCGTTTCAAGTGCTGGCACAGTGACCAACTGGTTAGTACAGTTCTGAGGACGGGTTAAAATTCCAGCCCCGCGTGTGTGGAGTTTTCATGTTCTCCCCGTGCCTGCGTGGGTTTTCTCCGGGTACTCCGGTTTCCTCCTACATCCCAGAAACATGCATGGTAGGTTAATTGAAGACTCTAAATTGTCCGTAGGTGTGAACAGTTGTTTGTCTATATGTTCCCTGCAATTGGCTGGCGACCGTTTCAGGTTGTACCCCGCCTCACGCCCAGAGTCAGGTGAGGTAGGCGCCAGCACACCCGCAACCCTAGTGAGGATAAGGATGAAGGATGTATGAGACCATTTCAGTCTGAATCCTGAATTATGTCCCTGACGGCCCCTCATTCTGTAATCTCCTCTTCATTGTATGTGTAAAATGCATTACATCGACACGTTATCTGATACAGCAGAGATAAAATCAGTCAAATAATGTATTACATAAAGAGGATTAAAGGTGTGGTATCCACTGAGAATTATTCAATGTTTTGTTATCATTAGTTGACCTTGACACTAATAATTATTGTGTGTGTGTGCGCGCGCGCGCGCGCGTGTGTTTCAGGGAGCGGGCTTAACGTGAGCGACAATGAGTCCATTCCAGGCAGCCACGACGGGGGCAGCGTGAGCAGCTCCCAAATCGTGGAGCTCCGAAGGATCCCCATCGCGGACACACACCTCTAACCCCTCATCCTCATAGCACAACACAGTATTTTTATACCACGACGACATTTATTTGCACTAAATGTTTTCTTCTTCTTCTTTTTTTGTGGAATAGAACATTTTCACGTAGAGCTTTGATATAGAGCTTTGATATGATTTGTACTACTTTTATATGGATGTATGAACCTTTATCAGAATGTTGTACTAAATTAATGGATGCAGTTTGACTGGAATTTTTGTAGCGGCCTACTAAAAGAGATAGAGCTGGTCTAACATTGTTAATAAATATTATTCTGTCTATTTTGATTGGGCCTGTGTAAAATATGTCTATGCCAACATTTCGGCAGCTAACAAGTTAAACAATGGGTTGCAACCTTGCACTGATGGTTTTTAGCGTTTATTTTAGTCTTCAAACCAATCTAAGAGCTGATGATAGACAAAAAAATATAATTATTTTTCGCAATACAAGCTTTAACATTGAGCTAAAACTTCACATCACAATGAAGTGGGACAAAATTCACAAACGTCTCACAGTATCACAAACACGAACCTTGTGCCTCATCGATGGGTAGGTACAGGAATCAACGTTTTACAAAGCATTTGTTTCCACTCATTACTCTTTCCTTTCGTTTTCACCTGTGTAGTGTGAAGTTGCCTTTTGTGTTTTAAAATGCTGAGTTCCGGTGCATACTCGTCAAAATAAATATTACGTTTAAAAGAGGAAGCGAAGTTAAAACCTCCGAATATAAACCATTCGACGTGATAAAACAGTCTCAAATAGCTATTTTAACAATGCTATTTTTAACTTTTCGCTGAAACATTAATTAAAGAATATTAAGTCAGTTCGTTTAGTTCCATAGGTTCATAGGTTTGATATTGATACTGGTTATAAAGAGCCATGAGTCAAACGTTTGTTTTAGTCTATGCTAAGAAAAATGGATGTTCATAATTCAGACACCCTTTATTTAAACCATGCAAACATTTTGGACCCACCCCCCTAAAAGAATCGGAAAATCGAGAATCGTTTGGAACTGCAATTGAAATAAGGAACCTTCGTGTCCGGAATCACTCAAATTCAAAGGATGCCCAACCTTATCTGTGATAAAGCCAAATTTTTAAACAATTCCAAGGAAGACATATCTGCAAAAGCATACTAAAGTGATTTCAATCTTATTTTATGAGTTATATTTAATACCTAAGTTGGTCATCAAGAGGGTGGGACCAGGGAAAAAAGCCATTTTATGGGGTATTTGGTCATTTAAACATTGAATCACATTTATGACAAGCAAAAATAGTCAAATCGGGAAATTGGATTCAAGTTGCTTGTTTTCGCTCCAATTAGCAGATGCATGATGCCCGTGGTGCAGATAAACAGAGAGGG
The DNA here is from genome assembly GCF_024500385.1 of Phyllopteryx taeniolatus. Classification (NCBI taxonomy): domain Eukaryota; kingdom Metazoa; phylum Chordata; class Actinopteri; order Syngnathiformes; family Syngnathidae; genus Phyllopteryx; species Phyllopteryx taeniolatus. The sequence continues at coordinate 17,900,004 of NC_084504.1, read as the reverse complement.
GCGTGTTATTTGAAGAAGTGCAGAAACAAGTAATAGAATTGTCTCCATGTGCTCATGACCTCACTCTCCCTCCCGAGGGCGAAAGAGGTGAAACTGGAGGAGCGGGAAGAAGAGGAGCCCAGGCTTTTGTATTTTCTCGCTGATGCAACACGTTCACGGAAGCATTCATTAAACAATATGTTTAATATTCTGGTTGTAGTTTCCAGTGGCTTAGAACTGCACTGCCATTACAGATACTGAGAGCTGTCGCCGGTATTTTGGTTGCCTCATGCAGTTAGGGGTGTTTCCAATATTTTGTGTGTTTGATTTGACCAAATACAGCAGCCGAAAAATGGTGAATTGCTCGTGCTAGTATAACGCATTTTTATTTTTTTAGGGCCAGAGCATCAGGCAGTGCAAAGTCCCTCTTGGAATTATTGTGTTAATGAATGAATCACGCTTTGAAACATGTCTGAGAATGCTCCAATTTTGGCCAACATGTGAATCCTGGTGATATTGTCAATATTTTAGGGGGCCGAAACTCAACTGCGTAAAACCCGGTAGCACTCAGCGGAAGGTTAGACAAAATAAGCCCCTGACACCAGTTTCACCAATCCACACGAAATTGGGTGGACTTCTCTATCATGACAGAATGCACAAAAACGTCTCAAGGACCCATGCCTGAAACTGAACAGAAGGTTGGCCATTTAAGTTTGAAGCGAACGTTTTAGACAACTTTGGGCTCATACTTTGACAAACTCCTGCCAAGAAATTTGCCCAATAAGGACTAGGTATACTAGACAGATGGGCGACGCCAAATTGCTGGGCTTTTTTTTTTTTTTTTGCCTACACCATCTAATGTGGCCGAAGCAGTGCATCAAACCAAGGGCCAGTTCATCCCTGCTTGCAACTTTAATTATTATGACTCAATATTGTCAAGTGTATCTTGACGGCCACCAAATATGACTTGCAGCATATCTTTGGAGTCAGCAAAACCTTCCAGAAAGAAGCATTCGTGTTATTATTTAATCGGACGAGTGGAACAGAACGCAGTGGAAGATCTCATCGAGATAATCTGCTATTGTTCATTTCAAAAGTGCCGACTGACGTTTTAATATCTGCCACCAATCTGTGAACGCAGAGGTGCAAGCCATTGCAGTGTGTTTTATTAGAGTTACATCATTAGCTGTGACACGCACATGCTTATCTCACTCTCACAGTCGGCTGTTTGATAAGGACGCTGGGGTTCATAAAGTCGTTTTCATACAGAGTCTTCATCTCAGAATCTAATGGATACTAACTGTGTTTTTAGTGTGCTTTACTTTTTCTGTCATTAGGCATCTGATATTGTTTCTGCCACCACTATATGAAGGTACTAGTGATCAAAGAGGCCAAGTGTGACAATAACCATAGAAGAGAAAAATGAAACATTGCATCACATTATGTACAGCACTACCTAAAAAGCATCCCTAGGTGGCAGTATTGCACTGTAAAGTGTTTTGAAGAGTAATGTTACTTCAATTTGATTGTATTTAACTTTATTATACAGATGCTAATTTCTCTATATACAGTACACGTATCTTCATATGCAAATAATGTTTTAATGGTACATGAAATATTGTCCAAAATGTTATTGGAGGAACGCTACTTTGATTCCATTACATTGAGCTACATTCCCCTCGCCGATTTTATTTATATCTAGCTGTTATTGCTTGTTCAAATTGTTGCTTTTGTTTCGGCAGAAAGATTTCGGTCTCGGGCGCTGTCACAGGCCTCTGTTTCACCACTCCAGCATAACCACTAGCGATGTTTGACAACATTTCACCAATCAAACGGAGCCAGGCAGTCACATGACCTCTCTCAAGCAACGGCGTGTGACTCGCAGTCAGAAGAGGCACTCCTGTTGGCTCACATTCAATTTATGTTTACCTTACAGACTATGAAAAACAGGTCACTGACTTTGGTGCGGGTATTGGTGGCATTATGTCTATTTCTTAGCCAATGAGAAAGGACAATTCAAAAGCAAGAGCAAAACGTGCATGACCCCCTGACACAACACACAGCAGGCAAACAGTTATGAAGATTGCGCTCACAACACACACACACACACACACACGCTGTACACACAGATGATGAATCTGCACTGTCATCACATTCACATTAAATTCAAACTAGTGGAAGTTATGTTGACACACACTGACCCAGTCACACCATCGGGTATCTGGTTTCTGCACAATCAAATGTAATTCAATACAAGAGCTACATCCCAAAACAATATAATGATTAGTTTTGAGATGAAATTAACAGTACTGTATGTTTATTATGGAGGTAGTAATTTGAAAGGCACTGTAAATCAAAACTGTGGATTTTTTGTAAAGGCAGATTTTTTTTTTTTACAGTTTTTTTTTCTTTGTTTTTTTAATGCATGTTGTTAGATTGTGCAGACATGCCTAATGTGGTCGGTGAGTGCATATCAACGACGTTATTCTCGACTCTGTCTGACAAACAAAACCACTCCAAGATAATATCACATTTGAAATACAATCAGTGGGTGTGAACGTGTGAAACATGATTATCATCCATTGTCGTCATAAGGTACGGAAATACAGTCGTATACCCTTTGGGTCAAAGCTTTTACTGTGACGGGAGACAGGGCATGACCCAGTTTTACGTTCTTTGCCAACAGAATCGATTCACCAGTGAATAAGAGTCATTTAATTCTTTTTGTTTGTTCTGTTTTGACATCCCCAAAGTGCCCTTAATGCAGGGAACATTGTGTGCAACAGGGAAAGCAGCAAACTCAATAACAAAGTGTTGAGGGTGTAGCTGTATTGAATCACTCAATCAGCTCCCTGTGACGTCATTCGGTGAGTGAAAAACTTACACAAACCAGATTTTACCACTACAAGACCCATTTACAAATATTACATTATGCATACTAGAGGTTTAGTTAGGAGATATGGCATGGATGAATGTACAGTGGACCGATACTACTTGCAGGGGATAGGGACCGAGCCAGACCGCGAATAGTGAAAGTACATGGACAATTGACGCCCATTTGAATTGTATTGGAGACCGCCAAGTTTTTTTTTCTTTTAAAACCCCAAAAATTATCTAACAAGCGGGGATACAATTTGCATTTTGTACATCGTCCCATACTTGGCAAATAAAGATGATTCTGATTCTGATTCTGATTCTGACTACGTCTCATACTAAATCCTATTAAATTCTTAACCTTTTGTAAAAAAAAATCCATCTACATTCTATGCTATTTCCTTATAAATGATATACCGGTACTAATAAATATGTTCCTTTTTGCACAATATCCACAAATTTTTATACCTTTTAAATAATGTCTTACCAATTTTATTTTATGCAATATACAACAAAATTATTTGTTTTGTACAATATCATGCAAATTTGTTTGTACAATAGCATACTGGATTTCAAAACTTTCAAATAATTTCTGATTAAATGTTTCATTTTTTATTAAATGAAAATTGTTTGCGCAATTTCTTAACGAATTTGTAATTTTGAAACGAGTGGTGAGGGTGTAGCTGTAATTGAATCACTCAATCAGCTCCCTGTCACGTGTTCCAGCGAGTTAAAAACTTCCAACCAAATTTTACCACTGCAAAGCCCACATACAAATATGTTACATCACCACTGCACACTTTCTTTAAACTAAGATTAAAATTGAGCCTCTGACAAATGACTCCACAACTGAGAGTGAATTCCATGAGCAGCGCCTAACGAGGTCCAAGCATTCGGATATGAAGTGGTGCGGAGGATTTCTCAATCTGTGTATTACGCACACGATGCTTGTACTCAAACTACATTCCCCATGGTGATGACACTTTTGTCTGATGAGTGAAGAGAGAAACAAAAAAAAGACAGCAGATATTTCAATAAGAAAAGAGACTAAATTTGTATTGGAATCCAAATTTGCCTTCCTGCTTTCGTGCTTGGTGGAGGTAACAAGAGCCAGAAGCACAGTCGCAGTGCCAGGTTGTAAAGCAGGACAAACATTCTCTCCGTTTTATTTGAGGTTGCTGAAAGATGATGTGGCCTTTTGGCTTGTTTGGATGCACTCAATCCAAAGGTCAGATAGATAAAAATGGAGCCTTGTAAATTTCTGGACCAGCAGCAATACAAACATTAGATGACAACAAGAAATAAACAGTATTTGCACGTATAAAACAAAAAGTCAATATACATACAGTAGAAGCAAAGGGAGGAGATTTCAAATTCAATAACAGGTAGGGAAAAATTGTTTATATCAAACCGTGCAAAATCTGATCACTATGTGTGTAGCAGCAGAGTTTATCGAAGACAACTTTTAATTTTGACAACATGAGAGGTGTCCTGGCTGGCTGGTCCAGCTGTATTACAGAGTACTGAAAGATGTGATCCAGGGTTGCTATGCCAACGATAGCAACACAAGTCTGCAAACCACCACTCATTGGTTTGAATCAAGGGTGAGGGTGAGTTGGAACCTGTGCCAGCTGACATTGGGTGAGATGCGGGGTATACCTATGGGCAACGGAGTCTTAACTAAACCTAACATGCATGTTTTTGGAATGTGAGAGGAAGCTGGATTACCTGAAGAAAATTCACACTAGCACAGGAAGATCACATAAACACTATGCAAAAATTCGAACCCAGAAGCTTAGTGAATTGTGACGCAGACGTGCTAACAATTTCACCACTGTGCTGCCCAAAGTTGTTATCTTAAGCTAAAATTCCCAAATTCATACATATTGCTAATACTTTAGAACTGATTCTCTGTGTGGTATGAGTACCACTAGTGGCACACAGGCTCCCTCTAGTGGGACATGAAAGAATCACTGAAAGAAAAGTTGAAACCGTGTATGTTGCAGTACTACTATAATGTACATTTGTTAAGTACAGTTCCGTTACATTTAACTTTAAAGTTCCATACATTCGCATTTGATCTTTTAGAACTGTGTTTTCAAACATTTATTTATTAGTCCGCTACTGTAAATCAATGGTGCTACTTTTTTTTTAGGTGTAAAAAGTTTGACGACCATTGTTTTAGAAACATGTGGACGGTGCATGTTGTCGCCTTGCCTCACCTCGCACTCAACTCTGAGTTGAAACAGAAGTCTTGAAAGTGAAATGGCAACGCTCTCAACCCTAAGGAAACAACATTCTACAGGGGGCGTGGGGTTAATAGGCACATCATATCAGCCAATGACACTCATACACTCGAGCATGTACACTCTACTGTGTTGACAGCGGCACTGCTATACACGGTGAGCCCCCTCTGTCGAGTCATATGTGTGTTCTGTGCATGCTTACATGAATGTCCAAGCAAATCCCGGAATGTTCTTGCTTTTCACTGTGTGCACAACATGCATGCATGAATGCTGCCGTCGTGTACACGGTGCACCCAAGTGTTGGACAGTTGACACGGAACGCTCCTTGTTGATATTTTTAACCCCCGCTGTAGCCTGAACTAGTATAATAATAATAATAATAATGTTTGTACAGATAAACTGTTGGACCAACAACTCTTTTTTTTTTTTCTTTTTTTTTGAAATCTCGTTTTATGCCTTGTTTGGTCTTTTCCCAATGTGCCCTTGAGCAAGTTCCTGTTGCTGTGAAACTCAACGTCACTGTCGTCAACAATGACCATCACCGTGACCTCGTTAGATTTGTTTCGATCGGTGAGTCTGTCTTTATGAATCGAATTTCAGCTTTATATAAGCAGTGATTATCATACTTAGCAGATAACAGACAACATACCATTGGAACGACTATGCAAAAGAGGGCGTGGGCTAGTGTGAGTGGAGATAGCGAGAAAGCACCAGTATTGAGCTGTGGGACATCATGTGACCTTTCCAAAATGATGTCACGAGTGAGCCTTGAGAGGGAGAAAGTCACCACATCACTGGCTTTGTTTGTGTGAGCACAACCACACAAAACCAGTTCAATCCTGCAAGACTAATGAAATCTAATAACGTAACACTGTACACTAACAGTTATTGTTGAACAAAGTATTTGCTGTTATGAGCAGTACATCGTTATTGTTATTGTATTTTATCACCTTCTTCCAAATTAGAAAGCAATTACATTTTTATGTTTAGTAGCCTGATAGCATAATTGCCTAAGTCGTATTTAACTTGCTGTCTCATTATCAGTTAAAAAAAAACACACCAAAAAAACAATGTATTTTCTAAAAATTGTTTTCATCGGCGTGGTCGTGGTAATCCGCAAAGATTGAATCAAGGCAGCTGGACTTTTCTTATCTGTTGAATTCATTGTGTTTTTTCTTGTTTTCTGCAAAGGTTAAAGAAATGATGTGGGCAATTATGGTATTAGGCTACGGATATGCATGAAGACATGTGACAACAGGAGCAACACCCAAGCTCTCAAGTGACACTGTTCTCATGACAGCTGAGTAGCATTTTGGCACAAAATGCTTAAATAATAGAAACCTCCAGATATGAACATATTGTAGTATTTGTGCGATATCTTCTTAAATTCTTAACTTTTCTGACAATATCCTACTAAGTTCTTCTCATTGTACGATTACCTGCTGAATGTGTACACACTACTGTGCAGAGGTTATCAGGTGTGCTGTGGAAAATGATCAAATTTTAAATGATCATTTATTTACTACAATTAATGTACTGTATCTTTGTTCATCTATTTATGTCAGTGACATACAGTATAGTGACGATGATTATGGCAGAAGGTAAAATTAACCGGTGTATCCATCTGTTTACATTCATACAAAAAAAATATTATCTAAACTATTATCATCCATCCATCCATTTTCTGAGCCGCTTCTCCTCACTAGGGTCGCGGGCGTGCTGGAGCCTAAACTATTATCAGTTATCATCATTTCAGTCTACTTTTTGTGAAATTTTCCCTTAGCGATTTTTCTCATGTAAAATATATTGGGAAACATGCAGTAGCCAACTAAATTCTTAACTTTTTGTGTGATGCTAACTAAACTTTAAGTTTTTCATATTCTATCCTCTTCAATTATGAAGTTTTTTGTACAAAATCTCCTTTGTGCTAAACTTAGGAATGTTCGCCAGTCAATCGTAGGGCACATATAGACAAGCAACCATTCACACTTATAGTACATTCACATCGATGGACAATTTAAAGTCTTTAATGAACCTAACATGCGGCAAAAACCCAGGCAAGGGGAGAACGTGCAAACTACACGTGGGAAGGCCAGAGCCAAGAATCGAACCTTAATCCTCAGAACAATGAGGCAGACGTGCTTACCAGTAGTCCACCATGTCCCCCTTTTAAACTCTCCAAGGATCAAAATTGTTCATCAAATTTGTAACTTCAAAATATCCTACACACACTATTTTCCTTTTTTTTTTTTTTTTTTTTTAAAAACCAAAAAAAAAAGCTATTTGACCAGTACAATTAGTATTAAAGTATTCATCTAATTTTCTTGTTTTATTATTTTATCAAATTAAGTGCTCTAAAAACAGACAGACACACACACTGTTTTTTGCATGCAGTACACATTAATGCAGGCCCCTTGCCCCTCATTTGGAAAGAAGTTTAGAGAGCAACTGCCAAATACTGAGTCACTTTCACACAATGAACACACGCATTGTTTTCATTCTATCTATCTACAATCCAGCATTCAAGTGAGTCACAGAACTGGAGCAGACTGGACTGGGTCGGCCTTAACGTCAGCCTTGATGACAGCGACATAAAAAACACAAGACAAGTGTTATGTGGCATGTCTTTTGTTTTGTTTTGTATCCTGACATCATTGAACTCCCGTCAGTATTTGAACATCACTTCTTTTGTGGCTTTCAGTAAATTGTCATTAGACACTACAATTGACACAACAAAGACTGTTGCTAGGCAACAGTTTGGCCACAGCAACAAGCTTCGAATGAGTTTGCGTGCATCTATGTGTGTGAGCCACCTGGTCAAGTCTTTGCTTTCAGCATAGCAGACAGCAGCTGTGCAGACGGAGCAGGCTTGGTGTTGGTCCACCCCAGAGGAGCAAAGGTTGAGAATGAGGAGGGGAATTACCCACTGGTCCAGTCCGGTTTGGAGAGGTGGAAAATTGGGGAACATGAGATGTGAGCGTCTGAGCTTATCTGGCAACAAAATGAAGGAGGAGAAATTTGTCAACCAGTCAAGTCAGCAGTGAGGATTTAAACCAATGTTGTGCTACACTAGCAGCTAAGCGCTCATTGAAAGTACAAATATAGAATGGATATGTGTTGATCAGCTCCATCGAACATCCATGGAAAATTATCATGCATACATTCAATAAATGTGTAATTTCACATCCAAATTACACATTCATAATAGAACAGCACAAATTACAGGATAAATTATTAACAGTAATACCATTTGTGTGATCTAAAAGGAAACTCATCAAAATCCCCAAAAGAACAATGATCTCTGCTACATTTGATGCCTGGCAACAATTACATACAGTATATTAGTTGGGCAAAATGTAAAATTATTAGTATATTCACCACTTGTGAACAATCGCAACATTCCAGCAGCTTTAGCAGATGGTGTTTTACAAACCTGGGTGAGAAAAGGCATAAAAATGATTGGTGCCGTTTATACTAATAATGACTTTTTGAGCATTTGTCAATTGTTAGAAATTTATTATATAGACAAACGCAACTTCAAATATTTGCAAATCAAAAGTTGGATTAAAAGTCAAACCAAAGATACATTTCCAAACAAACTGAAGGAATCTTTACTTGAAAAATGCCTTTTTGAGCCCAAATGCAATAGCTCTACAGTCAAGGTTTATATCTAATGTGCATGCAATTTACCAGCTTACAGCGGATACACAAACAAAACAAGATGTGACTGGAGGAATGACGACCAACCCCCAGCCAAAAACACTGGTCGAATAACCTCCTGTCATACCGCACATCAGAAATTGTTTTTATATTCAATTCAAGGGAAACTAGATGACTTTGAACTGACTTGGACTCCTTTTTTGAACATTTGGACCCAACTTGACATGACCAGATAACTAGATGTATTTTTTTTGTTTATCATTGTTTCTTTCTATTTCTATTATTTTCTCTCTTTAATTGCTTGTTTTGTGGAGAGAGGGCTTTTTTTTCTGTTTTGTAAAATGTTAAAATTTGAAATAAAATTTTACCAAAAAAAAAAAAAAAAAAAAAAAAAAAAAAACAACTATGCATGTATGCAGATCGACCTAAATTACTAGCAGTACTAGCAGTACAAAATTGTTATAATTGAACCTGTACTGTGTCACGTTTGATGTGGTATGCGCAAGGCCATAGTGTTATGTTATTTTGGAAGTGGGTTATCACCTTGAGGTTGCAACGGCAATCTAGGCCGGTCCATGTGAGGTGCTTTGGAACCTAGTGTGATGCTTTATAAAGCTCATAGGCCTTCGACAAATATTGACATGTTGATGTCTTGTTCACAAGAAAGTGAGAGTGTGCAAAATTTGATTCTAAGATGAATTATCCAATGTGTGTTCACTCTGAACACAACTGAACAAAGTTAAGTTACATAACAAGTTACTTTTATTGGTTACATTCAGCAGCTGCATAAGGCACATTAACCAAAATACATACGTTATCAGAATCATTTTAGAGGTGGACACAATAAAGCATAGTGAGACTTACGGATATAATCGCAGCGCTCGCTTTGCTAATGTAGCACTGAACTTAGCATAGCGTGCTACCTTAATTTTCTGTTCCCAGTGAGATGGAGCCGATCAGAGCTGACTTTGGCAAACGGTCAGCAGGCCCTCTCAGAGCATGTATAGACAAACAACCATTCACACTCATATTCACACTTATAAACAATTTACTGTCTTGAATTACCCTAATAGGTATGCTTTTGGAAGCCCAGAGATGAGATTCCAACCCAGAACCTCAGAAATGCGAGGCGGGAGTGCTCACCACTATGTCGCCAGCGTGTTACTGGGATACATTAGTGACCAATAGATTGTTGGAAGAATGTTTGAACATAATCTTTGCTGCCAATTGTATCCACTCTGCATGGAAAGAATGCACATGTATTAAAGTGGAGATACATTGAAGTGCTCGCAACAGTATTAAGTGTGCAGACATCTGAAGGTTGGCAAGGCTTGGCCGGAGATAGAGCTTCTGCAGACTGGCTGTTAGAAGTACACGGCTAACATATCAGCAAGGCGTGACTGGAAAGCTCGGACACCCATATCCACAATCCACCCTCCCCAAACCAGACACCCCCCCCCACTCGCACCTGTTGTTTTTCAGAAGTGAAAGCCACACAGGAAGGAGGTTAAAGCGTGAGCTGGGGGTAGGGGTGGTCTTTGCAGCCTGTGACTCAGTAGAATGTGAGCGAGTGAGGCGGGGGAGGGGGTGTCAGGAACGAGGCTGTGAGTCAGCCCGAGCTATAAAAAGGATGCTGAGGCTAAAATAAGAGGAGTAGTGAAACAGCACTCCTCCGTCTGGCATGCGGACCCCTTGTAACATAATGTAAGGTGAGCAAGGACTTTTGGCTATTGGTGAGCTGCCCCATTAACGGGGTGGACGGAGTATAAATGCTCATCAAGACTCAACTTTCATATCCCTCCAGCACTTCTCAGCCACATTTCCCATACTGTTGCAATCATCACCTGAACCTTTTGCAGCAACACACATTGAGCCCACCCCCACCACCAGCAGCACCCTTCAATGTGCATCCAATTCCTGTGTGACATAACCCAGGAGAATGTGTCTCTCCATTCCTCCCCTCAGGCTCCCCGAATAGAATGGACATGCACCATTTGTGGAACATATCCATGTAGTCAAATGGTTATCGCACGCCAATGCTTATTATTATACTGTACGTAGTGGGAGGTGTTGTAATATTTGGCCTATACAAAAGTTCTCAGTGTTATACAGCACAATTCTGCATTACCACATTAACATTGAAAGCGGCAAGCATGAAATTGGCGTGCCAGAAGTAGGGCACATCTTAACACTGCATGTACAGTGGAATCACCATCAGGTGATTTTCAGACTTTGCCATCTCATCCTAAAAGAATTTCAATTTTCCATTGAACTACATATTTATTGCATTGAGTAGATGAGTTGATAGAAATACATATTGGTCAAGCTTTCCTGCAGTAAACAGCAAAATTCACATACAGTGTTTTGCTGCTTGCTGACAGGGTAAACAATGTTAGGGTGGACAGTTTTGCCTCATGTTAGCATACAGTTAGGACATTGTAGACCTTACTTAGTAACACAATTCAGGTAGCAATCTGACTGTGTACTGTTTAACAACTAGATTTTGAATTTATGAAAGGTTTTAATATGAATTGATATTTGACTGTGACAGAGTGGACACATTTAGCTTGACAACATCCAACTACACACATAATATACTAAAAATTTCAAAACATAAGTGTAAATATTTATTCTGTACCTATCCACTGTTTCAGCCTCCAGTGAAGAAAGACACAGTGCTGACCGTAATGTTACTGAAAATATCTGAGGGTTTCTTATAGGGGCAGTTATCCCATAATGACAGGGTGGACGGCAATTTCAGGGACACATGCAAAATGTTCAATATAATGATAAAGTACAAAAAACAATAATTTTGTATTGTAATGGTGGTTTTCGGTCACACACAAAAAGTGCTTCAATTTAACGGACAATCTGATTTTATGGATGACCCCTCCCCCCTATTAGTCCATTAAATTGAGGTTCCACTGTGCAATCCCAATTCCAATGAAGTTGGGACGTTGTGTTAAACATAAATAAAAACAGAATACAATGATTTGCAAATCATGTTCTACCTATATTTAATTGAATACACTACAAATATTTAATGTTCAAACTGATAAACTTTATTGTTTTTAGCAAATAATCATTAACTTAGAATTTTATGGCTCCAACACGTTCCAAAAAGCTGGGACAGGGTCACGTTTACCATTGTGTTACATCACCCTTTCTTTTAACAACATTCAATAAACGTTTGGGAACTGAGGACACTAATTGTTGAAGCTTTGTAGGTGGAATTCTTTCCCATTCTTGCGTGATGTACAGCTTCAGCTCTTCAATAGTCCGGGGTCTTCGTTGTCGTATTTTACGTTTAATAACGCGCCACACATTTTCAATGGGAGACAGGTCTGGACTGCAGGCAGGTCAGTCTAGTACCTGCACTCTTTTACTATGAAGCCACGCTGTTGTAACACGTGCAGAATGTGGTTTGGCATTGTCTTGCTGAAATAAGCAGTGGTGTCCATGAAAAAGACGTTGCTTGGATGGCAGCATATGTTTCTCCAAAACCTGTATGTACCTTTAAGGATTAATGGTGCCTTCACAGATGTGTGTCTTTGTAGTGTATTCAATTAAATATAGGTAGAACATGATTTGCAAATCAGTGTATTCTGTTTTTATTTATGTTTAACATAACGTCCCAACTTCATTGGAATAGGGGTTGTACAAATTGATGCGTAAGTAGTATTGAAATCAGAAGTCAAGGAGAATAGTTTGTTCAACTATTGATCAGGTTGCTGTAAAAAGGGGATTGTAACAAAAAATGCTTGTAATATCTCAAGGTTATTATTTATTACATATGACAATTTGAAGTTTTGGTATAGAGTTTAGCAAGAATCATGGAAGTTGTCGCAAATGATTTGCTTTCGCGGGCCACATAAATTGACCTGGCGGGCCGGATCTGGCCCACAGGCTGTGAGTTTGACACCTATGGAATAAAATGAAGGAAACACATTTTAAGAGGATTAACATTGCACTGGTATGTGTGCAAATGTTTGACCACTCATAATAAGACCTCAGAGTTTGGTTATTCTGGTACATTTTCATGCTGACTGAGGGATTATGATGAGGACACCAAAGGCACTTGAAGGTGATATTGACCCCTCGAGTCAAAGTTTGTTCTGGAACTTGTCTTTGCTTGTCCTCGTTAGGGTTGTGTGTGAGCTGGAGCCTATCCCAGCTGATTTTGGGCAAGAGGCGGGGTACATCCTGGACTGGGCACAAATCGACAACCATTCACACTCACGTTCACACCTACGGACAATTTTGAGCCTTCAATTAACCTAACATGCATTTTTTGGGGAGGGCGGGGATGTGGGAGGAAGTTGGAGGACCCAGAGAAACCTCATGCAAACACAGGGAGAACATGCGACTAAACTCCTTGAACAGGAAATAGTTTCTCTAAGTTGTGCAAAACAAGAACTGAAAATTTGGACTAAAGACACAGGCGAGGTGATGCAGGAGTGTTTCGATGTTACCAACTGAAGAAAATATTTTTATTAAAATAGATTATTTTATTTACTTTATTATTATTATTATTATTTGCTATTATTTTCATCAATGATTTCTAATCGTCACTAATGGTGTCTTGGTACACTCGCCTGGCTTTGGTGCGGGCAGCGGGGGTTCAGTTCCAACTCAGTGACGTTGCGAATGTGAGTGCAAATGGTTGTCCGTGTCTATATGTGCCCCGTAGTGACCAGTTCAGGGTGTAGTCCGCCTTTCGACCGAAGTCAGCTGGGATAGGCTCCAGCGCCCCGCGACCCTAACCAGGATATGTGTTGTTGAAAATGAATGGATGAATGGATGGATGGATTTCTAATCTTCGCGTGCGTATCTTAAAATGAGCTGGGGACATGACATGCCATCGAGGCCCTGACTTTGACACACATAGTAAAAGGTCAATTTCGCTGTTGGAGCATAGTTTGAAGGTTGAGGTCAGAGGTCAGGCCCAACAGATTGTGCTTGGTGCTATAGAGAAAGCATTGTGCGTGTGTGCGTGTGTGTGTGTGTGTGTGTGTGTGTGTGCGCGTGCGTGTGGCATTCTGAACTCTGGTATGAGTGTGTGTAATGTTACGATATTTGTTAATGGACTGCAGGCAAAAATAGGAGAGAATTCTGTGCAGTATTTTCATAGTGTTTTTTAATATATAGTAGTGCTTTTGTGTCTTTGCTGGCATGTTGAGGGTAAACAACTTGTGCCTGACTGGCAAGGTCAAAAAACAGCGTCGCTTTCAGCAGCAGCCTGGTGCAGAAGTGCCTAGAACTGGAATGAAGCAGCTGCTTAGACAGAAAAAAAAACTCCCCACACCCCTCATCCTGTTCTCCATCCATCTGCAGCTCTTTTTTTCTTTGTGACCACTGAAGAATACCGGCTTTGTAACACAGCACCGAAGCTGCTCTGTGTGCGTGTTGGCTACTTTCAGTAAGAGATGACAGGAATTGTTCATTTCAAGTGACTTCCCTGAGGATGTGAACATGAAAAAAAAAAACAATTACAGTAAAGGCAAGAATAAAATATGTCCTCAAAACCTGTTATTGGGTGAATCACACTGGGCATCCTCCAAATATGTAGCACAAAGTTTACCAACACATGATTGAGTGATCATTTGCAACATTCAATCTCAATCATTAATGGCTTCAGCCCTGCTAAAATAGACCTAGTGACATCACTGGATCAAGGGCAGCTTGATGATGTAGTGATTAGCACATCTGCCTCACAGTTCCGAGCTATTGGATTTGAGTCATGGCTCTTCCTGTGTGAAGTTTTTCTCCCTGTGCTTGTGCACAGTTCTTGTGTTCCCACATTCCAAAACAAGGCATGTTAGGCTCCGTGAAGACTCTTAATAGCCTAAAGATATGGATGAATATCATTAGATTGTGCAGGGGTACCTAATAACACTGCATTGTTGTATTATGAGATTGTTTGTCACAATGTTTTTAGCTTGTCCTGTCAAACCTCTTTATGGGTTTGAGATTTTTCATCCAAATGATGTGCTCCTGGCTAAATAAAGGTTGAATGAAAAGAAAAAGTAAAACGTGTTGTCTATAATGTTCATTTACACTTACAATTACACTAATTTACAATTCCAGCTGTGTCATTGTGTCAAAGGACGTGCATGCGTATGTCTTGCTGTGTCACAATGATGCTGCGGTGTGATGTGACACACTGTGCACTACAGTAGATTGTGGGTAGTGGGATTATCCCGTGTGAGGAAACAGCTGAGGCCTGTGTAGCGTCAGCATTTATGAGCAACGCTCGCATATGTGCGGGACGCTAACAATAATCCTCTCCTCCTTTTCTTTCACTCTGCAGGGGTCAGACCTCCACAAAGGGTCCCCACCTCCCACCCTGCTAAAAAGTCAAAGGCGTGTAGGTGGGGGGGTTACAAAGGCAGACTAAAGTGACACAACTGCTGAGTCATCACTAATGTAGTGAAGCTGACTGCCCCCCCCCCCCTCAAAATGCGTTTTTGTTCAGTCACGTAACACACAAAGGATCAAACTTTCTGCTCCAGTTATACAACAGCTTAGTTCTTTCATTCCTCTCACATCTTTTTTTTCTCTCTCTCTGCATGACCTTCAGTGGACTTGTCGCACGACAATCCCAAACCCGTCGGGAATGATCGAATTTGAGATGACATTCTGTCCGCATTCCAGCAAGCTCAATTGGTGTCAAATAAAACAAAAACGGACTGACGTAGTAATTGATTATTGGTTTATGAAACAAACTACTGTCTGCTGGTCACTGGAGGCCTGCTGAAAGCTGAAACTTTTAGAGTTTAACACAAATTTAGGTGCACCTCCACAGGAGTTTGTGTCACAATAATGCTGTCAGAGAGGTATTACAATGTGTTTATAATTGTGGTTGTAATCTGCAGTGGTGTATAACTGCTTGCATCTGCAGCTGAAAGCTGTTTCTAATATTATACCACTCTCATATAACTTGATAAGCTCACCGAAGTGATATGTTTAGTCCGTGTAAGTGTAGTGCCTGCACATTATCCGAGCACAGCTCTGCAGGGGTCCTACATTGCAGCGGAGATCAATAAATCAGCATTGACTGCTAAGTTGTGACTGGAGGCCAGCTCATATATGGTTTCACTGAGCATGTTCTTCGAAAGAGTTTGTTTTCGAAGGATGCACTTACATGAAGTTTACAGGTATAGTGGGGCAGCACAGTGCCGAGTGGTTAGTAAAGAAGTTCTCGGTTTGAATCCCAGCGTGCATTTTTGCAGGTACTCGCTTCGCTTCTTCCCACATTCCAAAAACATGAATGTAAGGTTCATTAAAAACACTTACTCTAATTGTGCATAGGTGAATGTGAGTGGAAATGCCCCGTTGTCTTTGTCCTGCAAATGGCTGACGACCAATCCAGGGTGTACCCTGCATCTCACCAAAAGTCAACTGGGACAGGTTCCAAGTCACCTGCAACCCCAATGAGGACAAGCGCTGCAGAAAATGGTTGCATGGATGGTAAATTTGTTATCTGTAACCTATATGACCTTCAGGTCATTTTAGAACTCCATTCAAAGAACACATGCAAACACAACACAAAGAAGACATGCACCTTGTGCATGTCTCATGTAAAGCTTTTGAAATGAAAACCTAAGGCTACAAAACTTAAAAGTGCTTAAAAAATGTGAACAGACTCATGATGATTACAGTGAAGGCCTATTATAAATTCGTTGAACCCCTTCTACAGTGACAATGGGCATTTTCATTATACTTCAGACTGCCTCTAGAGGCGCTGTTGCACTGATATCAGGAATGCAGTCCAGCTACACATGTGCTTGCTGTCTAGTGAACTTCTGCTTAAGTGTCTGTTTCATTTAGGCCAGTGCCTCTTTAGACAGAAAGCATACGTTGCTGGACTGGAAAATACACAATGCAAACATTTATAGATTGTTAATAATTACAAAAACATTTGTAAACTACATGACTAATCGAGTTGTGCCTGACAAATGTGATGAAGTGTTTCGTTTTGATAATTCCGTGTTTTGCAAAGATAAAAAAAAGACAACCAGTTGAATGGTAATTTCGAACAAAATGTTTATTCAAATCAAAAAAAAGGAAGAACTAGACAAAAGAGGAAATCATTCAGAACATAGCATATTCATAGAATATCCATACATCGTCACGATTAACAGAAGAAAACACAAACATAGAAACAGAGAATGAAGAAAACTCAGCAAGTGATATTGCACTGTGTCTAAAATGTTGCAGGCCTCTTCTCCCCGATCCATTTGTCCTCTGAACATTTCAGTTCCTGCCTTTTATCAGCTTAGTCTTATTTTTGGACTTACTCAAGCCGGACGTGTGGAATCGACCAGCGTGGAGCAAATATGTCAGCTTATTCATCATTATGAAGCATAAGAGCATCAAACAAATACAACGGAGGGAGAAATAAAAAGGTGGAAAAGGCAGTCAACCATGTACATCTGCCTCAGATGAGGAGGGCTGATCAACAGCCTGCGAGACCACGTGGGTTCTCTGTTTGTTAAACTACACCAATGCCCTCTAATAAGTGGAAAAATAATTATGAGGCCTCTCTGGGCTGTCTTGTCTTGCTTCTAAAAGGACTGGCTTTTCCCTTTTTGTCCTTTTGAATGGAATTGAAAACACAAGTGAACGAAAAAGTGACAAGAATCAACGAGAGGCAGAAAACTAACCTAAAATAAGTATTTTCTGTGTCAAGGCCACAAAGATAAGATCACTTGAATGATCTGCAGTTTGTCACTTGTCGTCAGAAGCGTTCTCGTTGTCAGCTGGATCTCCACACATGCACACGTACACACACCCCACATAATGTAAACTAATCTTTAAAGATTAAATAATGCATCCATGCCCTACACAACACTGCTTCGCTGAAACTTGATTAGTACCATTTTTTTTTAATCCAGACCTTCACCATGTAATGCTATTTTTTTTAGTTACTTAAATAAAAAAGTGCTGCGCATCCTATTTCCTGACAAACCCATTGTTACCGCAGCTGGCCCATTGTGTTGAATGAGTGAGAAAACCAATGTAGTACTCATGTCAACATACCACTACTTGTTCTGACCAGACTGCACAAAAAGGTCTGCTTCCCCAAACTAGAAGCTGCATCAATCAGTGCTCATCTTTTTTTCTTCTTTTTTTTTTTAAATAAAGCATTCTGGCTTCACTGGTCTGGTAAAATGAGCAAGTGCAGCAGGACAAAAAGGAATGTGTCTACAAAAGCTGCCAAGCTCATCAGCATGTCGTTTCTCTAAATAGTTTTGGTAGCTTGAAACAGACAGAAATCTTCATTATTTCTTAACAGTGCAAATAAAAACTTTTTTTCTGCTATGTTCACACTGTTTGACATGAAACAGTGCTTTTTGGGCAGTAAGAGATTAGGAAAAGAGGGGCAGCAGGCATACATAAGGGAGGAAAGTCTCCCCATTTTAGTAGCAAAATGAGGCCTGCAAACCCCTGCTCCAAACAAACCGACACACACTGACACATACACACACACACAACAATAATTCTATGATCGGAGCGAACAACAGGAGGGAAGCCATACTGGATCCAAGCAGAGGAGGCAACGTCTTCAAAGAGCTCAAGGTAGACAAAAGTGTGCTGCGGTTGGTTTTTGTTGGTGTTAAAAAAAAAAAAAAAAAAAAAAAAAAAAGTCCAGTCGTTCTAAGTCACTCGGGAAATGTCATAAGGAAAAAATTCTTAAACAGCTTAAAAGGAAAACAAAATCAGTGCATTGTTCTTGTCTTTTTCAGTCTTGCGTCTCCCGCAGTCTGGAAAAGCAAGCGGTTAAACAGAGCCACTCGAGTCAAGTCAAGAAGAAAGATGTGCAAAACGAAATCCCAAAATGAGGCAGGAGGACTTCTGCTCTGTCGGTGGCACTCTCGTCGAAGACGACCAGGGTGTCCACATCATGGGTGATGGCGTGGTTTTCTTTCTGATGCAGTCTGGACGTGACCGGTGTAGCCTCGTGTCCCTATGCGCCACACCTTCAGACTCTTCCTCGCTACTTAAGGCTTGCCATACAGATGGAAAATGTCTATACACAGACCACCCTCAGCAAGCGAGTGAGCCACCAAAACAGTGACTCTCCTTTAGTGTCACTGAGGAAAACACAATTGTCCAATCCCAACTCAGTCTTTATATGTTGGATCCTTCGGATTTCTCTCTTGTCGTCAATGACGCCATTTTAGGAGAAGAATGAACAACGTGGAGCCTTGCAGCGTGCAGGTTTCTTTGGGTTCCCGAGTCAGCCAAGGGAATTTTTAGGACGACATCTCAGCGTGATGGACAGGCGTCGGGCCTGCACACTTCCGGACGGTTGGCATGGTTGGGGTTAGGATCCACCTGGAGAAGAGGGAAAACACAAATGGTTTATCATTTACAGGAGCAGTCCTCATGTACCGTACACTGCAGTGCCTGGGAGCATTTTGTTACTCAACTGCGGAGAGTACCAATCATCTATTAGTGGTTCTCAAACTTTTCACACAAAGTACCACCTCAAAAAATACTGACCTCTCCACATACCATCATGATGACCAAAATTGTTCAATCACAAATCTTTGTATTATAGCGCAAGACATTTATTTGAGGTAGGCCTTTATTTGTGCAAACAATGTAAGACAAAAGGTATTGTACAACAACAAAAACAAATAAAAGATCATGCTTTCTCCCATTAACGTCTGTGCTCGCTTGTTGACAGTGGACATCAGATTGTTCTTGTGATGTTTTAGTTTGATTTATGTGAAATAATTTTTAGGTCAGTGTTGAAATGTTTAGTTTAAACATCACTTTACAGATGCCGTGTCTGCACTGCGAGCTTTGTGCGTTGTGATAAAGTTGCCTACTGCATGACAAGGTTGTACGAGTCATATTTGGAGTTTAAATTTATTCAGGGTGCATCTTTGAGAGTTGAGCCTATTATTTGAGGAAGTAACTGAGGATGTGACTGCATTAACCCGGGCTAACCTCTGAGTAGAGAGGGGGCGGCTGGAAGCGGAACTCGTGGATGTAGGCGAACAGAGGTCCATCCAGATCCTCGCGAGCGGCTGGCACATCCAGATTGCTCTGCCGCTGCTCTTCCGTCACAATTTCTGCATAGCTTGGAGGAGCTACACAAGAAGAGATGCACGTTAACACTTGAGGAAAGTCTACTCTGAAATGAACTTTTTCCAAAAGAAGCATGGAGATCCAGCCTACCTTCAGGCCTCTCAGGCAGACCCATCCCCAGCCAGGTCATGCTGCACTGGCTGCTCACGCTGGATGTGCGGGAGCCAAAGGGATGCAGGGGGATGGTTCCGATGACTAGCGGCAGGTTCAGGGAAAGGTTTATTGCGCCTGGTATGTCCACATACACCTAAAGAAACACACAAGGAGACCACATAAGACTACTGAAAGGCCACAAGTTCTTTAAATGACCTGGAAGTGATACAATAGAATGGCTTCCCGTAATGTGGGTCAATGTCTTCAGGTCAGATGCTTATAGTAGATACTTGGTAGCTCCAGTGAAAAGAGGTAAAGAGGCAATAAGCACCGGCGTTGCCACAGATACACTGAGATAATGCTCTTAGCAGCATGTGGAGCTAACACCCGGTCTAGTCCAGGCCCGGATAGGGCAATGCGAGCTGAGTCAGCTCAAAACAAATACGAAGGGTGATGAGGACACAGTGACAGAAAGCCAAAACACGTGGTCAAAGAAGCTGAGTGGAGCCTTGATAGTCAGACATAATTGTTCAATTTCTGTGCAGTTTGCTATAAGGAACGACAGAAGTAGAATCAACCCTCTACTGGGGTACCAATTTTGCCATGCTAAATTTTGAATACAGTGCAGGTAAGGTTTTATGTAATGTTTTAGCACATTTCACTGAATAATTTTATACACCACTGTTTGGTAAATAGTACAGATTAAAAACAAAACATCTAAGAAACTCCTACGCTCCAGTGTACTCAAAATATTCCCATGTGCTTACCATGAGCGAGTATTCCACTCTGATGATGCTGCAGTCCAGGATGGAGGGAGACACGGGCGGGATTTTGAGCATTTTGCCGCTCCAGGTCTCCGTCTTGCCTGAGGACAAGGACTCGCCCCTCAGGTTGGCCACGAGCTGCTTGACCTCCTTCATCTTCCCTTTGGCGTAGAAAGTCTGAGTCTGGTAGATGGCCGCCTTTGGCACCACCATGCGGGACGAGCAGTTCTCGATCTCTGCAAAGATCTGGATCGACTCTCCTGTAATGTCGTAGCGGGAGAAGAGGCGAAGCAATGAAGTCACTCAAAGATTTATATAACGGATGATTAAGTGTATCAGCAGCATTCTTACCTGGTGTGTACCCCTTCCGTTCAATTTTGGCACTTAGGGAAATAGGACCTGAGGTGCAGAACCAACAGCAAAGTGTCTTGTCCTTTGTGCCGGCCTGCGGTGACTGGGAAAAACAAAACAAAACAGGCACGTTAGACCTAACTTTTCTAAAACCTGTCCCTGGTCAGTTTGTATTGCCTACTGTTTAGAGTAAAAGTTGGTATGCTATTTTCTTGGCAATGGGATTTTTGAGTCATACATCTGTTGTCGAGCCATCCATTTTCAATTGCGATTGTCCTCATGAGGGTCAACTGCTGGGCTCATTTTGACAGACAAGCATTCAAACTCACATTCACACCTATAAACTATTCAGTCTTCACTTAGCTTAACATCCCTGTTTTTGGAATGTGAGAGGAGTAGAATCACTGAAAAATGTTGAGACATTTTATATATAATATGAAAAAATATGAACAGAAATTTTCTTCTAAAGTATTGTGGTGACACAGTGAACGAGTGGCTTCATATTTGATCAAAACAGCATTCAATTTGGGTTTCTTTAAACTAAAAGGTACTGTGAGGCCAACATGCCAACCACTAGGCGCCGTGCTTTACCGTGTGTTGTTTTGATAATTAAGAACTTTGTCGATTTTTTTTTTATTGTGAGGCCAACATGCCAACCACTAGGCGCCGTGCTTTACCGTGTGTTGTTTTGATAATTAAGAACTTTGTCGATTTTTTTTTTATAAGTATGGTTGTCAGGAAAGAACCAAATTTCTCAACTGGGCCTTTTGAAAACCTTGCATTAAAAAGAGTTTATCCTAAAATTCAGATATTCTACAACACTATTGCGGTGTTAACCATAAATTACAGTCTTGTAATTGCATATTGAGACCAGCTGTAAAAGTTTCCGAGGTTACGACAGACGAAAGCAAAATTGGGTCTCTGATGAGTCATTCTTGTTGTATCACAATTCCTCCTTACCAGCAGTAACGGAGTGTTGATGTCAATGTGCTCAAAGACTGTGAATTCCTTCTTGGTCTTGATGGGCAGCAGCCACGGCCTGTGGAGTTCTGCCTTCACCCAATAGCGCACGCTGCCATGCTTCCCTTCAAAAGAGGTAGCCAGGGGTCTGCAAGGGACGCGCAAAAAGTTACATTTTCCCGCAAGTAACTTAATGAGGTGGGGCCTTTTGTCTTGCGGGGTGAGTACACTCACGTCTGTGGAAGCTCCAGGCTGAATGCATACTCGTGTCGTCCTGAATGTATAGTGGTGAGTCCTTCCTCAGAGTTGTCATCATCTGAAAAACAAGGCGGACACTATTCCAAACCTGGATACATTGCGCTACGAAGGCATCTGAAAGTCACACCACAGAAAAATAAAGAAAAAAAAAACAGAGGGTGGGGGAGACAGAAGAGAATAAAACGGATTTTACTATGATATCTGCCTGTAAATCGGTCATGTATTGATTGCAGGGGTGCAAGTGCATTTGAGCAAGCCCATCAGGCAAATGCTAAAAATAAATACAATGGACCCCTGCACATTTGCTGTTCTGCAATCGTGGATTCATCTATTCGCAGATTTGCTTGGGAACCTAACCCCACTTATTCGTGGAACACCTCCTTATTCAGGGTATTCTCCCCCCGCCCCCCTCAATCCCCCACCTATTTACGTTTTTTTTTTTTTTTTTACCCGATCGCCTGCTTATTTGCATAAAAAATTTAAATTAATTAAAAAGAAAGGATATATTTTTTTTGCTATTCACCGTCCTTATCCCCCGCAAATACCGGGGGTCTACTGTACAGGGAAGCCGTTATATATTAAAAAAATAAATAAAAAAACACATTTAGTTAACCCAATAATGCTCATAATGTTCAATGTGTCATTTATTCATAAATCTAGTGTGGTCTTCAGAGGACTTTAACTAAAACGGCCCCTTCAGGAAACAAGTTTCCCCTCTTCTGATGTACTACTAGATGAGTAAACCAAGATTTTGATAACAGAATAAAAGTTGAGAGCAGAATCTCAAAGTTCATTGCATGAACCAAGGAATCCACAGGCAAAGACACTGGAGTCTGCTTAGCAACAACCAAACCATAATGTGCAGCTTTTGCGGCTCAAATGTGAAATAAATATACCATTGACGCCATAAGGAAGCAAGTCAAAAGCTGCTTCTGCCAGCTCAGCAATCCCTCCCCTCCTGCAAGCAACAGACGTGTGGTAAACAAGTGCAGAGCTGTCAGTCAAAGGCAGCAGCAGGAGGAGACCGGCCTAAACCGGTGCAAGCAGCTCCTACACACACACACACACACACACAGACCCCCACCACCCTGCACACATACATAAACATGCATTCATTGCACACTCGCTGTGCGACACTGCAGCCTGCACAGCTCTGGAGCAACTACTACAGCACTTTTATCCTCCACAGTGCAGCAGGAAGCCCAGTGCTACTACATAGTCCATTTATGTAGGATTCTTCGTTTTGCTGCCAATGACTTCTTAATGGACTCTAAACAACCAATTTGTTACACTCATATTGGCGAGCTGTTAATATATGTTGGTGAATACAAGCCATTATATCACAGATGCCCCCTAGGATCGGTAGGATGACATCTGAGTGATCTGATTGGACACTTTAATAAGTGCTGTTATAGACCATGACCATCTTTGCTTCGTCACCTTTGTTAGGTTGTATAGCTCCCGTAACGCTTGCTGTTATTTGTTGATTACTTAAATGAGGATAATGGATGGATGGATAAATGTATTTAACATGTTAAATCATTATTCATTCACTCAAGATGTTGCAAATTAATTTGTTTTGTTTGATGCGCTTACAATCTTATACAGCTCTCATGCAATGTGAATTATTTGACTTAGAATAATATCATTGTGATTGATAAATCCAAATGATAGCTTCAGTGCAAATACCAGTTCTCATATTTGTCATTTCATGTTTATAGTTTGGATTGTTAATCCATACTGTACTGTAATTTAATTATAATTCAACCAAAAACAATAATGAATCGTCTGGATTAGTTGATTTAAAATTGGGGGTGATCTTATTTTTCTTGCCTGTAGTATTTATTCATTGAGTAATTATACAGGATTACATCAAATCATTGCCTGCTGACAATTACAAACTTTTTTTCACAATTAAAAACGTGTTTTTTTTAAAACAATTTAAAGAAAAGGTCAGTCAGTCATGAGTCTCAAAGGGCTTTGATTTTTATTTGTTTAACAGAGACCTATTTAAAATTACAAACTAGGATTTCTTTTTTTTTTTTTTTTTTTTTTTTTACAAACAAAAACTTGGTTTCGTCATTATCCGCAATGGTGGCGTCATTGGGCCACACATGAGCACCACAGCCAATCACAGCGCGACGAGGGCGGAGCCATGGCTGTAAATCCGCCCACTCCCAATCCAGTTTTCTGAACAGGATTGAACCGCTTTGAACAATGGGTGGAAACTTAAGAAAAGCCACAAAGAAACCTATTTTACCACATGAATGTGCGCAAAATTTCACCAACAAAGCCGTGAAGACACTCGTGCAAGTTCTAACCCTCTCACCCCGCTTCGAAAATGCCCACAATTGTCGTTTTTGGGAGTGAAAAATCCAGCAAGGGTACGGCTGTCATTCATTCTGACATATCGACTCCATCAGGTAACCACGTACGCGGCTGTCATTGCGACCCCAAAGCTCAACTATTAAACCCTATTAAAATTGAAATATGGTATGCTTTTGTTGTTGTTGTTTTTAAATGCAACATTGAACTTGCAGCATCTCTCGCCCCAAAACTTAAAACACACACGTCCGAGCCAGTCTTACCTCTCTCGTGCCCAATGAGGACGTCTTTATGGTTGAGATATTCCACTTCCTCCGTGTAGTTCTGCGTGTAGGCGGTGTTGGAACCGGCGTTCCGAGACTCGGTCCAGCGAACTTTGGCGAAGCCTTTGGCGTGGATCTTGAGGGACTTGACGCGGATCTCGCCGGTCACCTCGACGACCACCCTCCCTGAGACGCAGTCCCCGCTGGAGAACACGGGCACGTTACTGTCATGGAGACAGTCGTAGCTCACCGTGAAGCTCTTCACCTTCCCGAGCACCATGGTTGGAGGCTTTTTTTTTTTTTTTTTTTTTAAAGACACCTAGAAATGTTTAAGAAAATTTGTGTCTGGTGGAGGGGGGAATGAGTACAAAAAAAAAGGTGTTGGTGCCTCCCTGCGAGAAGCAGTAGGCACGATCAGTGGTGTCGATGTGTGCGGTTCATTGAGATGCGTGAAGGCTGAATAACAGCAGAGACGCTGTTATCGTCCGCCCTCTCAGCCGCTTGGTCTCCGGTCAAAGACAAGGCAGCTCGGCAGCTGAGCTCACTTTAAGCGACCGGAGATGTGGAAAAACAACCCCCTTGCGCATGCGCACCGCTCTCTCACTGCCCCCTCTCTCCCTCCTTCCGCCTTGTGGAGAGGAGGAGAGGGCCAGATGACAAGTTTGCTCCAACAGCTGAAAGATGGGACAAAAGATACCGCTTTTGCACCAAATCTTATTAACCATTATTATTATTCCTAAAAAAAAAAATAATAATAATACAAATCCGAGTTCTTACACTAAGTCAAGCATTGCCCCACCCCAGAGAATGTGAGAATGTATCTCTGGCTGTGTCGATCAGCTTGCAACAATATGTGGGCAGAAGGTTTGGCTGCACTGTGAATGTGTATGTGTACAATCATACATATGAATTCACACATATGGTCCACAATACTCCGCAATCAGCAGAGCACCAGCTTGCACCGATGAATCAATACAGAAAATGCTGGAGGTTATTGGAAGAAATGGGTCATAGGCATTTGAATGAAATAACGTGACATCTTCAATTCCACATGATGTTGTTTTTGCATCAAAATGTAAAAAGGACCCATCTGCAAATGGGGGGGGGGGGGCAGGAATCTCATAGTGTTTGAACAGAAGAAAAAAAAAACTCCAACAAGCTCAAAACGCCATCTGCAGCCCACTGGGGCTACTGCTCTGTCATGCGACGCCACCTGTTGAGCAGCGCTGCAGCTCCCCATAACATACAACACTGCAAAAACACATTTTAAGCCAACATGGATAGGTTTGTGATAGACAACTGACAAGTGGTTTAATAATGTAATAATGTGGTCTCAACTCCTGGTTTGATTACTATAACTTGGCCTCTGAGCAAAGTAGATGCTCCCGAGGTACTGGGAAATCACCTACCACTACAGTGTGTCACCACTACTGTTATGGATGGGTTCAATGCAAACCTTTTTGTTTTTTTGGGCAATACAATATGATTGGGCAGTACGGTAGCTTCCTTTCAAAGTCCAAAAACATGCATGTTACCTTCATTGGAAATTGCAAATTCTTCATCGGCGTGAATGTGTGTGTGAATAGTTGTTTGTCTATACAGTACATGTGCCTCACAATTGGATGGCGACCAATCCAGGGTGTACACCACCTCTTGCCCAAAGTCAACTGGGACAGGCTCCAGCTCACCCTTGTTCCAAAAGAGTATAAGCGGTACAGAAAATGGATAGATGGATATATTTATGATCATAAAAAGGGCAGGGTTTGGGACCTACCTTGGTTTTGAGTTCACGCTTTGATATTGGCCACAGTAGGCTAAGGGAACAAAATGCAAAACTGCTTATCTCTTGTGTAAACAGTGACTGATTTAATGGCATTTCAAATCCACAGCTTCAATCTTGTCTCAGTTTGTCTATTTTTTAAGGAAATGAATCACCCAGACAAATGCACCAATAACTGCTTGAACAGTGTGAATTATGATGCTATAAAAACACCAATGGCATTTGTTTTTACTTTGGCTCTATTTGAAGAGCCAGGGAGAGGAGGTATATTTGTAGTGCTCAAGGTTTTTTTTTTTATTGTAATTTTTTCATGATGCACTGATATTCACGTAAAACTGATGCCTTTTCCAATGACTTACCAAGTTTGACGTACACGTACTGCCAAAAGCATATCACAAGCCATGATTTCTGCGAGCCAGAGGCTGAGCTGCAGTGTGTTTGTTTACGGACTGGTGTGTGGCTGGAGGCAGTAAAAGCAGTTTTCCATTACTTAATATGTTTGGTGCGGGAACCCTGATAATCACCCCACCATATTCCATAATTGCCCCTGCTTTGAATTTTTTATTATCATTTATAAGGCGGATTTTGAACAGAAGTCAAGCTAAATGTTATTTGTTCCATTAATGTCAAAGAGCCTTCTGAGCCTTTTTTACCCATCCATCCATCCATCCATTTTCCGTACTGCTTAACCCCACTAGGGTCGCGGGTGTGCTGGGGGCAATCCTAGCTACCTTTGGGTAAGAGGCAGGGTACACCCTGATCTGGTCGCCAGCCAATTTATATGAAGTCAAATTGATTCAACATTTTATTATTTTTTAGTTTTATATATATTTTTACATTTTTAAAAATTTATTATAATGGTATACAGGCCCAGCATTGTGACAGTAATACCCACTTTATATTAGCTGGCACAGGGGATGACGCACTAAAAGTCTAAAAGTTGTAGCACTGTAAAGTTCTAGTTTTGTACGGTACTATATTAGTTTAAGAATGATCAATGCTTCTATCTAGCGGGTTTAACGTGTCATTACAAGTACGTACACATACAAGCGTTCCTCGGTTTACGATAGAGTTCCGTTCCTATGGTGACAACGTAACTCAAATTCGTACGTAAATCCGAATATACGCTAACGCACTAGCAACGTCAAAATTATTGTAAATATTTGTATTTAGAAACACGTCTAGGCCATAAATATAAAACAATCACACGAAAAACACTAAGGTACGGAGGTAAAGAAAACCTCGTTTGCTGTATAAAGGACCCAAAGTAGTTAAGTCTTATATTGTTGTTTATTGTTTTTGTAGAAAACATATTTTGTGTCTGATGTGTTTAAATATTGTATCCTTTTATTTATGTTTCCCTTAAAAGTTGCTGCGACTGAATTACTTTTGCTCTTATTTTGTAAAACTCAACCCGGATGTTGTTAGTGCAAAAGACTACGTTGAAGGCATATGTTATGATTTTGTTGATGTACTTTGAAAATATATTTTCCACTTGCTTTCTACAGTAGTATCTTTTTAATATTACCATGAATTTAATATTCGCTGTGATGTGTCTCTTTCAAATGTGTGCTGAAAGTTTGAGTCACAACGGAACAAGACCTAACATTGTAATGGTGATGACGGATGCATTTGTGAGTAGACATGTTGGTTTTATGTATTTTATGTAACGGGCACCAAAACACTTGGACAATCATTATAATTGCTCAGTTTTCACACTGGTAATAGGTTGTATCAGTGTTGCTTGCAGTAGTGTAAAACTGCACTAAGTCATCAGGAGAGCTGTTTCTAATATTTGTCCCCTTTCATGCAGATAAGATTAACAAAATATCCTTGTGTGACGCAGGGCTGTTCTACACTACTGAAAACCAAAACATAATAAACATTTTAAATTAATACCTCTCTCATAGAGTCCAAAACAGAACATGTTTTGTCTGTTTTAATAAAGTTCTTGTATTTGGTTCTTATCGAGTACTTCCTTGTTCTTGTTTGTGCAGGATGGGCGCTTGACATTTAATCCCGGCAGCAAAGTTGTGCAGCTTCCCTATATAAACTACGTCAGAGAGCTGGGGAGCACCTTCATTAATGCGTACACCAACTCTCCCATATGCTGCCCATCTCGTGCAGGCAAGACATCATCATAATCCAACTGTGACTCTACAATTGTGAAGTAAGTAATATGGTTGAAAGTTAATGTGTGTCATGTCTGTAGCCATGTGGAGTGGCCAGTTTGTCCACCTCACTCAGTCATGGAACAACTATAAGTGCCTCGATGCAAATGCGACCACATGGATGGATCTGCTGGAGAAGAATGGCTACCTTACGAAGATGCTTGGGAAACTGGACTACACCTCAGGGGGACATTCTCTCAGGTACCAGTCAGGGATGGGGATGACACTGCATCTGAAGTGTTATGTAAGGGTTGTCTTCAGATTTACAAAGATTGTGTTCATTTCTGACGAACACTGCAATTTGACAATATAATTAATAAACACTTATTAATATGCTTGTAGTTCGCAGTGGTGGTGAACTGGATTATATTGAGAGCTATTGCGACATGGATGTAGCTAATCTCAGTATGATGCATTGTTGTTTTAACACCACTGTAACCTGCAATTACTAAGCAGAAAATGACTTTTCAAAATGAATGTCTTCCTGACGGGCAGCACAGTGATCTAGTGGCTAGAACATGTGCCTCACAGTTCTCAGGTTCTGGGTTTGAATCTCAGATTTGGCCTTCCTGTGACATTATACATAAAACACATGCAAAAATGTCACACAACACGGTACTCTCTGTATGAATAAATACGCATAGAAAACCAAGAAATGCATATTCTAAGAATAAATAGCTTTTTCTATCAATTTCTAATCCCATGTTTGTTGTGCTTATTGGGTGTATTATCTCAAATAACGCACTGTGTATGTGCAACTTTTCTCCAGAATGAAGTTCCTACTATTCAGTTCTGTCTCTGTTTACCGTTTACATGGCGGTGTTCATACTGTTGCAGTAATCGTGTTGAGGCCTGGACACGGGACGTTCCCTTCCTGCTGCGCCAAGAGAGTCGGCCTGCCACTCAACTGATGGGCAACAGGTCAACAGTGAGAGTCAATACAGTGGACTGGAAAAATACAGATTTTGCCACAGACTGGATCCATCAGAAGGCTGCATCCTCGCACCGACCTTTCGCCCTTTACCTCGGCCTCAATCTACCTCACACCTACAAGACTGATTCCCTGGGGCCTACTGGTGGAGGATCCACTTTCCGCTCGTCTCCTTACTGGCTGAAAAAGGCATGATACATCTTTCCTGATCTCAGATTTTCTCCTGAGGCTAAATCACTCAGTTTTATGTTCGCAGGTGCATTCTGAGCTTGTCACTGTTCCCACATGGCTTCCCTGGGCTTCAATGCACCCTGTTGACTACTACTCCACCGTCACCAAAAACTGCAGTGGGCATTTTACAAAAGAGGAAGTCAAGAGAATCCGAGCCTTCTACTATGCCATGTGTGCTGAAGCAGATGCCATGCTGGGTTGGTTGACTGCAGTAACAGTGAAAGACAGAACGCTTTTATTGTTCTCCCTTAGCTATCACCCTCTTTGGTCCTCTTTGTGATGATTTGATATGCTCCAATTATGTCCAAAAGTATTTGGTCAATGATAAGAATTTTTTTCATGATTTTGCTTTCATACACAACCACCATGGTTTTGAAATGAGATGACGAGATTGAAGTATAGGCTTTGACAAATACATGAGATTTGCGGCACCATTTGGAAACAACCATTGTAAGTAGAATGTCAATTTCAAGCGGCTGAAAAATATTTGATAAGGATTCTACACAAAAAAGCAATTCAAGATTCTTTGAATGTAAATTATTAGAATGGTCTTGACTGTCCGAATCCAAAAGAGAAGGCGGTAAGACGCACAAAAACAAACAACTTACAAGTGAAAGGGACCGCTGAAGGCATGAGAGCTTCTTTTAATCAGGAAACTAGGAATTTGGGGATGTCCCTGGACAAAGGATTTTCATCCAAGTAATATTCTTATTCTTATTCTTATTATTTATTACAAAAATGTCACTTTTTCCAGCCAACGGAAACTGACATATTCTGCATAAAACTGCTTTAATATACAGTATAAATGGTAATTACCTTATTTGTGTGAAAGCTTTTAAGTTAAGGCTAAAAGTTTACACTTCAATCACATCAAATCCATTGTACGGTGTAAAAAGTCAAAATGGTTTGACTTCTTTATCGACTCACTCAAATGGATAGATGAGGACAATGTTAAATATCTCCCTCCACAGGACAGGTCATTTCTGCATTAAGAGACAGAGGTTTGCTCAACAACACTGTAGTGATCTTCACAGCCGACCATGGAGAGCTGGCCATGGAGCACCGTCAGTTCTACAAGATGTCCATGTTTGAGGGAAGCTCCCACGTTCCCTTGCTCATCATGGGGCCCGGGCTTGCGTCAGGCTTGCAGGTCAACCAGCTTGTGTCACTGGTTGATCTCTACCCTACTGTGTTGGGTATAGAAGATGTTAGAAAGTATTAAAGCAAATCTCTGTCATTGGTACAGATACTAAAAAAGTAATATTTACACAATTTTAGCACACTCACATTTGTCTTATATTGCAGATATTGCTAAAACCTCTGGAATAGCGAATCTCAGTGGCAACTCGCTGCTTCCTCTACTGGACAAGTACACCACGTTTCCCAAGAGGCAATATCCAGACTGGGTTCTGAGCGAATATCATGGCTGCAATGTCAATGCGTCGACCTACATGCTGAGAATTGGCAAGTGGAAATACATCGCCTTTGCTGATGGACTGAGTGTGCCTCCTCAGCTCTTTGGTAAGTACTTAACTATTTATCCATCTCTCAAAGTAACCCTTGAAATACAGCATGGACTCCTTTTTGTTTTTGCTCTACTGTAGACCTTTCGCTGGACAAGGAAGAACTTGATAATGTGGTCTTCAAATTCCCAGATGTGCAGGCGCTTCTCGACAAGCAGTTACGTAGCATTATAGACTATCCAAATGTTTCTGCAACTGTCCATGTCTACAACAAAAAGGAATTTGGTGCCTGGCGCCAAAGTGTCGGTAGAAACTACAGTCAAGTTATTGCTAATCTCAGGTGGCATGTTGATTGGCAAAAAGATGTTGTGACTAATGAAAGACTAATTGACAGGTGGCTGGATGAGTCCTCATGATACTGAACTGTATGCTTTATTCACATATCATGGCTAACTTGTACTTTTTACCTACATTCTCGACTTCTTTCAACAATTGTCTTAGAATTTGGATTATAATGTTAATATATCTGTATTTCTAATTCTGCCATCTTAAATGTCAAATAAATTTTTTTTGTACTGTATTCAGTTTGAGTGGTACGTATTTTCTGTAATAGTCAAATACACTACAAATGTTCCTTTGCACACTATGCACATTTGTATGCGCAGACATCTAACATTTTGTTATTCTTGGATGTTTGACGTGCAATGTTGGGTATTTATTATTTATTTTTATTAATTTCCCTTTTTGTCTATATTATTTTCGTTAAAACGCCCATTTGGTCTACTTTCCTGCACTTAAATTTAATCAGTATTGCATTTCCCCTGGGATAATAAAATTTTGATAATAAATAAACCAAACCAAATCTAGCAATGTTATAATTTTCAGTCAATCTCTTGTATCTGACAACAATCTTTATTTTTAACAATTTCAACAAATGTAAGTATAGCATGTTATTTTTGATTATACACGAACAATTATGATTATTATTTGATATTAATTCACTTTTTCTTTTCTTAATTTCCTCCGAAGAAGACAATACGGTGGACTTACCTGTGAGGCATTTTATTATGAAGAATTTATAGAGTGCTTAGTGCTGACGTTATGCACTTCCGGGTCAGTTACAACCACTCGACGTTGTCGACGTAAACGGTGAGTGTCAAATTATTCATTTTATAGGATATACTTTGTCAACTGATGATAATTAACTAGCGATTTATAGTTCTCGGCGCTTGACGCTAACAGTCAATGTTTAAAAGCAACACAAACATGCTAATACGTCCCTGAATGCTACTGTTCTGTTTAATATTGACATTCAGCTGCTTGTTACCACCACCACAAATATGTGCAACAGCTAATAAGCGCTAATTTGCTTGCAGTCTACAGTGACACTTAAGTGACAACACCATGTCGAGTAAAGAAGTGAAAGCCGCCCTGAAAAGTGCCAGAGAGGCTATAAAAAGCAAGGAGTTCAAAGAGGCGTTGAAACATTGCAAGGTGAGGACGAAATGGGTGTTTATTTGATTTCGGGTACTTTTGATTTTCGTTTTTGTCAAAACCACCACACTGCACTATGTGGTGGTAATGAAATTTCGAGGTTTTTAGCTAACTGTGCTATGCTGGTAGAGTTAGCTTAAATTTTACTTTTTGGTGTCCTTGAGTAAGACACTGATACCCCGAAATGCTCCCCGGGCACTTCAGCTGCCCGCTGCTCCAGTGTGTTCCACTAATATGTGTATGTGTTTACTGTGATGAGTTAAATGCATGCATGTTCATGACAATAAAATATGATTCTTCTTCTTCTTTTTCTTTTAGCTAGCTAGTCCTGTACAACATTTTTATATGATTATCAAGTTTTTACAGGAAAGGTCGTTTGGTAATGACATGCAATAAAAATATTATGTGACTTCAGGGTACAAATGAGGAAAAAAACTTACTCTTACAGTTATCAAAATGTCTGACTTCTCTCTGCCCAAGCATGTGCTTGAGTGACAAGACAAAATGACAGAGGGAATTAAAGAATCCGATTTTGAATAAACTTTATTTATCTGAAATTGGTCAATGTGGCGGTAATGACAGCAACTTTAAGGGACAGACATATTTTAGTAAAAATAAAAGACAGAATATGAAATGTTTTGTATATATGATGAGAAGTCATTAATTCTGTTATATTTTAAGGAATTTATGGTAAAAGTTACACCATTTTAGCATTTTTTTTTTTAGTAGAAAGATAGAGCTTTATATAGCCAAACCCTGTGCAAGGGACAGGGTGAAAACTAAAATACCACCATAAAACCACTCAAAAAATGTCAAAATATACTAATATTAACATGAAATTTTAGACAACACATATAATTAGGCACGCCCACTGCTGGTTATTGAAAAAAACTATTTAAATATATTTTTTCTTTCAATTTTACATCAAGGACACAAAAAGGCCCGTAATCAAATAAGCACCCAAATATGAGATGTTACCATGGTCTTGTTATGACTTTGCTACTGCATTAGTGTAGGTTCAGACCTAGTGACAATTTTGGGTTATGTTGCTGCACAGGGGACGGCAATCGTCCCAATGATCTGAGGGCCCCCTTGTAAAAATGTTGTGATAACATTGCTAACATGTCTGACTTTACTCTCGTATGTCCTGCTGACAGGCTGTTCTGAAGCTTGAGAAAAACAACTACAATGCATGGGTGTTCATTGGCCTTGCTGCCAGTGAGCTGGAGCAACCAGATCAAGCACAGACGGCCTACAAGAAGGCTGTGGAGCTGGAGCCCGAGCAGCTACTGGCATGGCAGGTAATATACGAAATATTGTCAAGTTAATACACAAGTGTACACTTGTTTTCTGTTCTTTCATAGGGCCTGGGCAATTTATATGAGAAGACAGATCAGTGGGATTTCAAAATTGAGCTACCCAACGTCTATCAGAAACTTGTCCAACTGTATGCAAGGTAAGATACAAGAGAGTTTGAACACAGCACTATTGTTTATCTGTTGAAATTGTGCCACTCTGCGTCCGCCGTTCCCAGCTCGGACAAAAACAAGTGTTACGAGGTGATCGGAAAGCTGCAAGAGATGTATCAGTCTGACAAAGACTATTCCAAGGTTTGTAATTTAACATACACTTCTTGTAGTGACTGCACATACAGGTGCGTCTCAATAAGTAAGAATATTGTGGAAAAGTTCGCTTATTTCATTAGTTGAATTTTCAAAAATGAAACTTGATGTTAACATAATTTTAATTGTTTCCTATGTAATAGCCACTTTTGTTGAGATGATGAGCCTGTGGTTTTCATTAGTTAGCTTTAATGAATAACCATCTAAGTTTAAAAGACAAAATCATTTAATATATGATTTTCACATTTTTAATTGAACTACAGAAATAGTGTTCCGCGATATTCTAATTCATTGCAATGCACCTCTTTTCTGTCCTTTTGACCATTCTTGTTGCATGCCTTTTATAGTTGGCACAGGTTTGGCTGCAGTTGATTCAACTGAAACAGGATGACGGCGCAGACAAGAAAGCCTTACTGCAGCTATGGCAACAGATGGCCCAGCTCCTGTCAGCCTGCCTCAGTGACAATGAGCAGGAGACTGAAACACAAAAGCATGTAAGTGTTGTACCATATACTTAAACACCTAACAAATTATAGAGGCTCTATAAGCGATCTCCACTTTGCTTGCGTGGGTTCTGACTGGGTACTCCTGACTTCCTGCCACATTCCAAAAACGTGCATGTAAGCTTAACTGAAGATTCTAAATTGTCCATAGTTGTGAATGTGAGTGTGACCACCTAGATTTAGACTCTTCAATGACTGTTTGGCTGTTAGGCAGTAGTGCCTGGCAGCCCTGCCTCCACCCCCTCGGCTCACTGATCTCTCCAGATTTTAAAGCACCACACCACTCGGGGAGGCACTGATACACGGGGTAGGGCCAATGACTGCCAGTCGGGGACCTGGCCCTCATAGTAACAGGGGGACAGTTGGGTCTCAGTTACTTGCATGGCGGTGCTCCTGAGGCCGGGCCCCCTAGGCTGGATGACTGCTTGGTGTTGGGGCTGACCTCTCATGGGCCGAGGCTGCTCCTTGGGTCCCCCCCCCTTATCGTTCCCTTGTCGGGTGCCCCTATCCGTCCTCCTTTCCAATAAACACGGGACACTCTCCTGCCCTCGGGCTGGGCGGGGACTGGCTGCATCGCGGCCCCTGCGGGTTGGGGGGGGCGTCTGGCTCTCCTGGGGGTGGAAGGGGGGGTGGGGCCGTGGGTGGGGTTTGGTGGTTCGCTGGGGGGGTGGCATTGGGTCCCTGCGGCCCCTGCTGGGTGGCCGGTTGTCGGGGCGCCTCGGTGGGGCCGGCGGACTGCCCTGGGTCCCTCGGTGTGGGACGTGTCCCGTCCCCCGGGCTGCTCTCGTGTGGTGCCCTGGGCCTGATCCTGCCCCTCAATTGATTGGGTGGGGTCCTCAGCCGCCGCGGTGCGGCCACAGCAATTACAGGACACTTCTGTCAGTCTTTGTGCATGTAAAACAGTATCAATTCACTTGCATGTATCCGCAGGCACACACCCCTGGGTGTGGGGTCACCCACTTACTCCAACAAATAACTCATGAATATGCAACTCGCTTGTGTTTCCCCTCACTTATACTCTCGTCCTGTAGACTTTTATAATTTACATAATTAATGCCACCACACTTCAGTTGTGCAGCCGAGTTCACGACACTTGTCCTGCATGCTTCTTCTCCTGTCCTTGTCCTGTCTTTCCCTCACAGGGTATAGCACTACAGCAACACTCATATTTAATGTTTCATTGTTATAGATAATGCAATGATTTACTTCTCTCCTCCTGTTTACAATTAGTGCTTTGTCTTTTGTCTTTGTTTCTCTCTCCCTTCTAGAAACTTTGTTCTGTTCGACCTATCAAGTCTGATTCTCAATAAACCTCAATTATAATACCACAGCAGAAGCTTAAAAACTCTACTGTGACACAGTAAAACTGTTTCGGCATAAAAGGTATACAGATTTTCTATTTTGCTTGACCTAACAGCCGAACGACAAAAAAAAAAAAAAAAACACTCTTCGATGACCACATCATGTATGTTTTTGGAATGTGGGAGGAAGCTAGCACAAGGAGAACATGCTGACTCTACATAGGAGGACCAGAGCCCAGACTTGACCCCAGAACCTCAGAACATTTAGGCAAGGTTTAAAAATGATGTTCTCCTAATATTAGTAGTGTATTTAATTTGCTGTGCTGTGTATCAGTTAAGCACAGCCTTGGAGAAGGCAATGGTTCTTGTTGAGCCGACACCTGGAGAAGAGCACCAGAAGGTCTCTGCCGACTACATCAAATGTCTTTCCAAGGTAAAAGCATTGTATGTTGTTGCCCGACATCTTGGTTGTCTGTGATGGTGCAACACCTTTTGAAAATGACTGAATCACCTGGTGTGTTTGCCACAGCTGCCTGAAGAAGAAGAGAAAATGAAACAAGCGTGCGAGTCGATGCTTTCCCTCTACCCCGCCCAAAGTTATCCTCTTGAAGTCCTTTGTTTTCACTACCTCAAAAAAGGTTCACATAGTGTAGATGCTGACTTGTTTAGTTATTTACAGATAGAGTATGCAAAAAGGGTACATGGTGTGCATTGTCTTTGCAGGTGTCCAGAATGAGGACGCTGTCAGTTGGTTTTCACGGCTTCATAATTTAGCGCCGGACAACGGTTTGTGCGACTTGGGATTTGGCACAAAAGCACTCCAAGAGGGCAGGTATAAAGATGCCATTAAGGACCTTGCACAAGGTTTGTATGGATCCAAAGACACACACTCTGGCCACCTTATTAGGTGGATAGGCACAGTTGATTGAGCCATTACATTATATTAAAAATGTTGTTTGTACAAAGGTATATATTTAATATTTTTATCTTAGTATATGTATGTTGCATTGGTATAGAAGTGCCCTGTACCATTACATTGTGCCATTGTACCCAATGACAAGTCTGGTGAGCATATGCCTCACATAGTATATATATACAGTTGTTGTAAAAGTTGACTTTGTTTCTATTTTGTAAGGATTGAAGAAAAGGAACTTCGGTCCAGCGTGGTACAGTTTGGCAGAGGCTCAGCTTAAAGTGCACAAATACTCAGACTGCTCTAAATCGTGTGCCCAAGGTATTACACACAATATATATGTATATTATTGAAGTAACTGCTTAAAACCAGCTTCAGGAAGCTGATAGCGTGTGTGCTTGTGTTGCAAAAGGTTTAACAGTGTGTGTGCCTGGTGACAAGGAACTGAGGATCAGACTGCTGAAGCTAAGGCTTGAAGCTTTGGTCAGGAGTGGAGAGGATAAGGCTGCAGAACAGGCTTTGGAGACATTTTCCCTGGTAAAACATCACATCCTTTGTGAAATTTACCCATTTAAAAGCCCAAGACTCAAGAAAAAAAAATCTGTTTAAAAATGAAAAAAAATAATACAAATGTTGGGATACATTTTATTTGCTGTTATTCATTATATACAGTAGGTTTTTTTTAAACAAAAAACATTTTGAATCTACTTTTTTTTAATGGCTAAACATAGAGTGGGTCACATGAAAATTTTTGGTGTACCAAAGAAACAAACATAACAAGAGGGTTAATTAGCATGCTGTGACGTGTGTACTTACCCCAGTTCGAATGACGTTGGGACTTTGAGTAGAATTTAAATAAAACGGAATACAATGATTTGGAAATCATTTTGAACCCATATTTGTTTGACTGCGCTACAAAGACAGGATATTTAATGTTTACACTGATGAATGTTAGTTTTTTTTGCAAATATTCTTTCATTTGAATTTGATAAAAGCTGGGACAGGGGCAACAAAAATAATGGGACAGTTGAGCAATGCTCAAACACCAGTTTGGAACATTCTGGAGATGAGAAGGTTAATTGGAAACAGGTGAGTGTCATTATTGGGAAGTTCTCCCCTTTGTGAACAACTGCATGAACAAATGGTCCAACAGTTTAAGAGCGTTTCTCAATGTACAATTGCAAGGAAATTAGGGATTTCATCATCTACGGTCCATAATATCACCAAAAGATTCAGAGAATCTGGAGAAATCTCTCAAGGCCAAAAACCAACATTGAATGCCCTAAAAAATGGAATTATTCTGTCAGGTTGGATGGTGAATGTTGGTGGATAGCCATTTTCAGGTCTCTCCAGAGATACTCAATTGGGTTTAAGTCATGGCTCTGGCTGGGCCATTCAAGAATAGTCACGGAGTTGTTCTAAAGCCACTCCTTCGTTATTTTAGCTGTGTGCTTAGGATCATTGTCTTGTTGGAAGGTGACTCTTCGGCCCAGTCTGAGGTCCTGAGCACTCTGGAGAAGGTTTTTGTCCAGGATATCCCTGTACTTGGCCGCATTCATCTTTTCTTCCATTTTAACCAGTTGTCCTGTCCCTGCAGCTGAAAAACACCCCACAGCATGATGCTGCCACCACCATGCGTCACTGTTAGGACTGTATTGGACAGGTGATGAGCAGTGCCTGGTTTTCTCCACACATACCACTTAGAATTAAGGCCCAAAAGTTCTATCTTGGTCTCATCAGACCAGAGAATCTTATTTCCCACCATCTTGGCGTCCTTGTACATTAATGAGGGAAAAAAGGAACTTAAATTATTTTAGCAAATGGCTACAATATAATAAAGAGTGAAAGATTTAAGAGGTTCTGAATACTTTCTGTACACACTGTATACATCAAGAGCACACAGAAAAACTGCCAGCTTATCTGGGCCAAGCTCATCTGAAATCAAATAACGCAAAGTGGAAACGTGTGCTGTGGTCGGACAGAAATCATGGCTGTCGTGTCCTCCGGGCCAAAGAGGGAAAGGACCATCTGGATTGTTATCAGCGTTAAGTTCAAAATCCAGCATCTCTGATGATATGGGGGTGTGTCAGTGCCCATGGCATGGGTAACTTGCACAGCTGTGAAAAAGGCACCATTAACGCTCAACATCCCTGCTTATTTAAGCAAGACAAATGGCAAGCTACACTCTGCAACATATTACAACAGCAACTTTGTATTAGAGTGTGAGTACTAGACTGGCCTGGCCACACCTGTCTCCCATTGATATTGAATACATTGTATAGTAAATTGCAAAATGCGGCAACGGACACCACAGACTGTTGAACAATTGAAGTTATTCATCAACCAAGAAAGGGAAATAATTCCACCAACAAGAATTAGTGTCCTCAGTTGCCAAACACTTATTGAGGAAAGGAATAAAGGAAAGGGGATGTAGCACAGTGTTAAACATGCTCATGTCCCAGCTTTTTTGGAACGTGTTGTAGCATTAAATTCAAAATGAAGTTTATCAGTTTGAGCATTAAATATCTTGTGTTTGTAGTATATTCAATTGAATATAGGTTGAAAAGGATTTGCCAATCATATTCTGTTTTTATTTACGTTTAACGCAACGTCCCAAGATCATTGGAATTGGGATTTGTTTTAACCAACGTCAAAAATAGAATCACTGATTACATTTACATGTAAATAGTTTGATTCTGGTATTTACGTGAGTTGCTTATAAAATATTCCATTCATAACCTGATTCAATTCTGATTCAATTTCAACTTGTCATCTCAGTACATTTTGTCTTCCTTTCCTTTAGATCCCTAATGCTGACAAAGACCCTTTACTAGTAGCCCTTAAAGGTCGTGCATACCTCAACAGAGGAAAAGTAGTTGAGTCGTTAAAGGTCAGTTTGACTGCAATGTATCACAATTCACATCACAAAAAAGCTTCTTAAAAAATAGGGACAGTAAAATGGAAAAAAAAAAAAAGTTTACCTCCATGTGTTTCGCAGGTGTCTTCACAGCTGGCGGCCTCAAACCCAAACCTGGCCCAGGTGTCGGCGCTGAGGGGACTGGCCCACTTAGCTGAGGACCAGAAACAGCTAGCAGAGCAGAAGTAAAAGCAAAGTCTGATGTACCAGTGGTTGTCCACAATGTTAACCTTTAAAAACAGTCAATAAGATTCCTCCCTTCTCCAGTTTCCTCAAGGCAGCAGCACAAAGCCCTGACTGTGGCGAATATTTTTTCTTGCTGGGCCGACTCTACTGGACTATGGGAGAAGAGACCCGTAAAGACAGAAGCAAAGCACATTCACATTTTCTCAAGGTTAGTAAGAAATAACTATTGGGCTTCAGAATCAGAATCCTTTTTATTTGCCAAGTATGTCAAAAACACACAACGAATTTGTCTCCGGTAGCCGGACTCTAGTATGACAACAGACAGCCATATTGACAATAAATACTTTTGAATACTTTTACTCTACGGATAGTCACTTAGCCTCTAGCATTCTAATGGCAAGAGGGAAGAAGCTGTTGGAATGTCTGCTGTCTGTAGTTTGCATTGATTGATGGCGCCTACCTGAGGGAAGGAGCTGGAAGAGGTTGTGACCAAGATGTGGAGGGTCCAAAAGGATTTTGCACACTCTTGTCTTAGTTCTGGCAGCGTGCAAATCCTCAAGGGTGGGTAGTGGGGTACCGACGATTTTTCTGGCAGTCCTAATTGTCCGTTGCAGTCAGCCTTTGTCCTTTTTTTTTTTGGCAGCACCAAGCCAGACTGTGATGGATGAACACAGGACTGATTCGATGACTGATGTCTAGAACTGCCTTAACAGCTCCTGTGGCAGGCCGTGCGTCCTCAGAAGCCACAGGAAGTGCATCCTCTGCGTTTTGTGGATGGAGTTGATGTTGGTCTCCCACTTCAGGTTCTGAGAGACTGTAATTCCCAGGAACTTGAAGGTTTCAACGGTTGACACAGGGCAGTTGGACAGCGTGAGGGCCAGCTGTGGTGAAGGATGTTTCCTTAAGTGCACGATCATCTCTACAGTCTTGAGCGTGTTCAGCTCCAAGTTGTGTCGGCCGCACCACAGCTCCAGCTGCTCTAACTTCCTGTCGATACGCAGACTCGTCTTTGCCCTTAATGAGGCCGATGACTCTGGTGTGGATGAGGTGGTGTCTCCCAGCCTCACCTGCTGTGTCCTGCCCGTCAGGAAGATGTAAATCCACTGGCAGATAGCAGGTGAGACGCTGTGCTGGAGAAGCTTGGAGGAGAGGAGATTGGGGATGATGGTGGTGAACGTAGAGCTGAAGTCCATGAACAGGATCATCGCGTAGGTCCCTGCACCGTCGAGGTGTTTTAGGATGAAGTGCAGTCCCATGTTGACTGCGTCATCCGCAGACGCAGTCAACATGGGACAGCACTTCATCCTAGAACACAGTTTGCCCGGTAGGCAAACTGCAGGGCGTCCAACAGGGGTCCTGTGATGCTCTAGAGGTGGTCCAGCACGATGCGTTCAAAGCATTTCATGACCACAGATGTCTGGGCGACAGGCCTGTAGCCATTCAGACCCGAGATTGCAGGTTTCTTGGGGACTGGGATGATGGTGGAGCATTTGAAACAGGACGGTACTTCACACAGTTCCAGAGATCTATTGAAGATCTGTGTGAAGATTGGAGCGAGCTGGTCTGCGCAGACTTTTGAGGCTTGATGGGGACACAACGTCTGGGCCCATCGCTTTGTTGATCTTTTGTTGTTTGAAGATGCGTTTCATTTCCTGTTCATGAATGGTCAACGCAGAAGTCAGAGATGCAATAGTGGTACGGCTGGGTGGGTGTGGGGTGTGAAAGTGTCCTTTTCAAATCTGCAGTAGAAGGTGTTCAATTTGCCAGCTAGTCCTCTTTTGTTCTCTGCTTGGGGGATGGTCGCTTGTAGTTGGTTAGCGATTTTAATCCTCGCCAGACTGACTTAAAGTCGTTGGCAGTAAACTGTTTTTCCAGCTTTTCTGCATAATTTCT
Source organism: Phyllopteryx taeniolatus (assembly GCF_024500385.1). Classification (NCBI taxonomy): domain Eukaryota; kingdom Metazoa; phylum Chordata; class Actinopteri; order Syngnathiformes; family Syngnathidae; genus Phyllopteryx; species Phyllopteryx taeniolatus. The sequence continues at coordinate 17,857,723 of NC_084504.1, read as the reverse complement.
CTTTGCGATGTTAATTTCTTTAGTCAGCTAATTTCTAGCTCTGTCCCCACTTCAATTGGTGTCCTCTTTATCTTGGCAAAGTTGCTTAACTTTGGCAGTGAACCACGGCTTGTTGTTATTGAACGTGCGAAATGTCTTTCCAGGTACACATACATCTTCACAGAAACTGGTTTAGGATGTGACGCTGCCCATATTTTCATCCAGGCTGCCAGTTGAAGTTTCAAAGACACTCTAGTCTGTGCAGTCTTGAAGTTCTGTCTTTGCTTCATTGGTCCACTTCTTCACTGTTTTCACCACAGGCTTCGCACTTTTAAGTTTGTGCCTGTATGTTGGTGTTAAGTGAATTAAGCAGTGATCAGACGAGCCCAGAGCTGCACGGGAATAGCACGGTATGCGTCATTTAACGTGGTATAGCATTGGTCAAGAAGGTTTTCCCTGGTAGGACAGTCAATGTGCTGTTTGTATTTAGGGAGTTCGTGGTTGAGTTTAGCTTTGTTAAAGTCGCCGAGAATAATGAGGGGTGAATCTGGGTGCTGTTTTTCAAGTTTGTTTACTTGTTCAGTGAGCATTAGCAGTGTGGCGTTTGTGTCAGTCTGTGAGGAAATTTAGACACTTGCGAGGATGAAAGAAGTGAACTCGCGTGGCGAGTAGAAAACTGCGACTCCCAAGTCCAGGCTACAGTTTGTGTTGAGCTCCGAGACGTCGGTACATAATTTTTTGTTGACATAGAAGCATATTCCGCCTCCTTTTGTTTCCCCCGATAGCTCCTTGACGCGGTCTGCTCGGTGTAGCTGGAAGCCCGGAAGAATGACGCCGCCGTCGGGGATGCGTTCACATAGCCATGTCTCCGTGAAGTAAAGGGCGGCGGAACGTCCGAAGTCTTTACTGGTCTTTGTGAGAAGACGAAGCTCGTCCATTTTATTGGGTAGAGAGCGTAGATTTGTGAGGTGAATCGATGGGAGCGGCATTCGGAATCCTCTCTTCCAGAGCTTGACCTGCACTCCGGCTCGCTCCCCCGTGGCGTCGCGTCTATGCGCTGTAGATCACAGCCACTCCACCAGTCAGTAACTCAGAGAAAGGATTTGTAAAAGTTGGTGAAAGAAAGCATGGAGTAGACTCCCTAATGTTTAGCAAGTCTTCTCTTGTGTCAGTAAGTCGTGTAAAATCTCAAAGGCAAATGAAAAACACAAAAACATAGACAGACCTAGAGAGCTCGTTACCGACGCGACCACATGGTTAGCCTGTTGGTTTCTCAGCCTCAATTTGTGTGTACTTCAGGCTGCAAAGTTGGACCCACACCTCGGTAGCGTGTTCCGCTACCTTGGACATTATTATCGGGAGGTGGCCAATGACTCAGGTCGGGCACGTGGCTGCTACAAGAAGGCCTTTGACTTGGATAGTGATGATGCTGAGTCCGGCACGGCTGCAGTTGATCTCAGCATGACACATGAAGATATGGTAACGTTTGTATTTTTTCCCCACACCTTTCTGAACGTGGAAAATGTTTGAGTGTTTAATTGTCTTGTTGATGTATTTTTTTTCCATGTTCATGTTTCAACAATAACATCATTATAATAACATTAGTAAAAAAAAAAATGTAATCTTTTTTTTTTTTTTTAAACAAATCGTTCTCTAATTTCTCCTTCATTTTCCATATTGTCTGCTACTACAGGATACTGCATTGGCAATACTTCAGTCAGTGATCGAGAAGGCCACTCCAGGTTCTGCTAAATGGGCCTGGATGAGACGAGCCCTTTACTACCTAAAGGTTGGGCAGCATCAACAGGCCATTGCAGAGTAAGGACGAAAGATTGTTCATTTTGATCGTGAAGATTTAAGCATGTTATTGATTGTGTATTATGCATTTGTAGTCTCCAGGCAGCTCTGAGAGCAGATCCGGAGGACTGGGTGTGTTGGGAGTGTTTAGGTGAGGCCTACCTAAACCGCCAGAGTTTCACAGCAGCTTTGAAGGCCTTCGGGAAAGCCCACATCCTTCAGCCTACCTCCATCTACAGCGTCTACCAGGCCGCTGCGATCAAACAGACCCTCGGCAAGTTCAAAGAGGCCGTCGCTGAGTATTTGCAAATCACAGCACAGCATGACTATGTCCCTGCTCTGAAAGGTATAATAACATTGTGTGTGTGAGACACTGCACAATTTTCTAATCTTTCACTGGCAAAATTTAATTACACTTCAATTATGTGTCATTGAGGTCTTGGTGAGTGTCAGCTCTCTCTGGCAAAACATTTAATGGAGGATTGCAGAGACGGTGGAGCCATAGACCTGATTGAGCAAGCTATACAGAACCTCTTCAAGTAAGTAAGAATTTGTAATGTGACACCTGTCATTGTCTCCCATCTTATCGACTGACAGATTTCTGCCAAGTGGTACAGTTCAGTTCGACGTGGTAGGTTTGTAAAAGTATATGTGACTTCTCGGTTTCATCATTGGACAATAGTGTCAAGCTTCATCCTGTACCGTCTGTTAAGATTAGTACCAAAAAACGGTTTTACCCAATATATTTTTTGACAATGGAAATGCCACAAAAAGAGTGCCGACTTGACGGAAACAAAGCCTCTTCACCAAGCAGTACAGTTTAGATAATTTTGTTAGAATACAAATTTTTCCATGTAACCAAATATCACCCACTTATGACATTATGTTTGTGTAGCATGTTTCTGGATGATGTCAGATTGTAGCACTGCTCTGTGTCATTTTGATCTTCTTTATACTTAAATGGCCAGTGACTCACTTGACATGCTGCAATGCCACATTATTGCCATCCCACTTACATACTCCACAACCCTGATCAGAATTTACAGATCCAACCAAACTGGATTGTACTGCTAAATCGGAATGGAGCTTTTGTGATCTTTGTCATTTTTGTGCTCCTCAGGGCTGCGCAGCTGCGATCTGACTTGTCCTGTTTATGGAAGCTGCTGGGAGATGCATGCTCTGCTGTCAGTACAGTGTCTTTAAAGAGAGCTCAGGTTCACATGCCAGCAGCCCTAGCTGGTTTGGACCCCCAAAATCAAGTCCACATACTGAACCAGACTCAGACTCTCAGAGTTGGAGAGAGGTATGACAGCTGCCAGTTACATCCTACATATTTAATAACTTACTGATGTTACTGCCATTATGTGATGCTTTCATTCTAATCTGAACGTTGAATGTTCTATGTTTGTCTCCATAGGTGTTACACTCGTGCACTGAAGCCCATGCCAGAGGTCGCCAGCCTTTGGTATGATCTGGGACTCAACTTTTATCATCAGGCTCGGCTGACCCGTGATGTAGAGGAGGAGCAACCATTACTACTAGAGAAAGCACAACAAGTACTATAGTTCCCAGCATGTCTTCATTTTTTGGGACCATACGTGTTCTTTAAATTGAATTTTTGCTTTTTTCAGTGTTTAAGAAAGGCAGTCATGATGGACAGTGGCAACCATAGCTACTGGAATACTCTGGGAGTGATCAACACAAGCAAAGGTATTGTTTGAAAAGTGCTTTTAATATTCAGAGATTTGTAATGTTATATTTTATTATCAGCTGCAGTTAACTTTCCAGGTTGTCAGGATAAACAGCCATGTTTCAAATGAGTGCCTTTGAAAGGAATGTATAATAACCTTTACCCTTTTCTATAACACCAGGTCTAGAGAACTTGGCCCTGGCTCAGCATTGCTTCATCAAGTCCATTCAAGTTGAATCAAATGTATGTATGTATGTATGATGAGCTTGATGGTGATACATTGGCTTCAACTATTTTTCTCAGGATCTAAAATTTCTTTACAGAACGTTGTGGCCTGGACCAACCTGGGCACCTTGTATCTGAAAAAGGACAATATGGAGGTATGCGTTTCATATTACACTTTACATCTTGATTCTTTTTGTTTTTCATCGGTGAGTGATACAAGTGCTTCCATTGTTAAGGCCTTGTCTTCTCTTTTTTTTAGCTTGCTCATGAGGCCTTTAAGGTTGCACAGTCATTGGAGCCGCTGTATGTCAACTGCTGGATTGGACAGGTAGATTTTTGTTGTTGTTGCTTTAGAATGAATTGGCCCAAATGTTCATGTGAACATTGAGATGTTCAGATGCCTGTTGATTCTAAGTACAACTGTTAATTTTTGGTGTGACATCTTTTGCCATCTTGCCAGGCACTGATAGCAGAGAGAGTAGGAAGCTATGACACCATGGATCTTTTCAGACATACCACCGAACTCAGCACACATGTGCGTGACCACATCTCTTTTGAAAAATTCACTTTGAAGCCTTCTACTCATACATCAAATAAATGTCCATGTAACCTTTTTATGTTGTATTGTTCTCTCCCTTCCTCTTTCCACTTGATCATTCACCTCCATCCAGACAGAGGGAGTGAAAGGTTACGCCCACTGGGTGTGTTCCACCTTGTTGGATAAGAGCAAGAGAGAGACTGAACAGTACCGCTACAACATAGTCCAGATGAATGCCATCTCTGCTGCCCAGGTGGCACTCAGCAAGTACACCGGTACGCTATCAAAGTCCACTCTAATTCTATGTGAGTCATGAAGACGATCTTGTGAAGTAGGAAGTTTTCTTTCCAGAAAGGATCCAGTCGGATGCGGATGCGTTCATTATGCTGGGCTTCCTGACGGAACATCTGCAGCTGAATAGACAGGCTGTACAGGCCTATCAAAGGTATGACTGAGAAGACTAAAAATACTAAAATAAAAATAGTTTAGAATGGTATGGTACAGTATGGCTCAGGCCTTCACGAAAAACAAACAGTTCTGAATGTCTATCTGACTAGAAAAATCATGAACCATTGGGTGAGCCACTACAGTCCTGTAGGTGGTGGTAATGCACATTACAAAGTGGGTGTTAACCGCCACACACCTTTTCTCTCCGCTGCTTCATCTGCTGGATCTGTTCACTGTTACACTTTCTCCCAAAGAGGACTAACTGTGAAAGGTTATCACAAATTCCGCAATCTGCACCTTTATCTTGACCACTCTTCTGTAAATTTTAAAAAAATTCTATAGTTTCATCATGATCATGCTAACATAAAAAAACTATCCAAACAACAAGCACCAATCCACACACTAAGAATCTCTTAATACTGTATAATTTATTTGCAGTTACTGCCTGAAAGATCTCAATATAGTGTACATAACAACAACATGGCAGCAAATGAATGGCATTAACTAACTAACCGGTGAAAATATTAATGTACCTCTCGCATTTGTGCTTGGCAAATGTAAGACCTTGCTTTACCTGAGTCACACTCATCATATAGTTTATTTAGAATTGTGCGTGTTTTTAAATCTCTCCCCTCAGAGCTGTTGAGCTGCTTGAGTCCATCTCCCTCACAGAACACTTGTCTTTTGCTCGGAGCAACTATGCTCGTACTTTATGGTAAGAAATTCTCCTAAATCCCAGCAAACAAAGTGTTTTACTGACAGTACCTCTATTCACCATAGTTCTGCCTCACAAAATCAGTTTTACTGTGTCCCCTGCAGTTCTTGTGGACGTTGGGAGGAGGCGATCCATGTTTATAACTCCACTACCCTGGAGGAGCTCAGTGATCTGACAGGGCTGGCTCTGGCATACTGCAAGGCAGGACTTATACCAGAGAGCATCAGCAGTGAGTAGCAGCCATTAAGCCCTTTGATGCTGTATGTGGTATGCCCGAGCAACTGTGAAATGTTTTATATGTGCTGTGTAGCATATGAGCGTGCCCTGGCTGTGGCCTCGAGCGAAAAGGAGACAGCGTACATCTTGACAGCTCTTTCCCTGCTACAGCACCAGCAGGGCAATGTAGACTCTGCCAAGACCCTGCTGTTCAAATGGTGAGTATTGTATTTATTTACTACAAATATTGTGCCTTTGTTCATCTATCTATGCTATGGATGTATCGTAACAGGCAGCACAAGTAAATGTTCTTCCACTAGATGGCACAAGGTACAATTATCCTAAATGAAACATTGGCTCTCCTGTACAGTACTGACAGTCTGTCCTCCACAGCTCCATGTTAAAGGAACCAGTACCAGAGTCTCTTCTGTGTTTATGTGCCCTTGGATTGGTCCACAATGATACAACGCTAGCTGCCGCTGCCCGCACAGAGCTGCTCAAGCAAGGCTCGGCCTGTGTGACTTTTATTGAGCAGCGGTGTCTTCTCACCTGCACCTTACTGGTGCTTCAGGGGAACTACAGTGCAGTACAAAGAGAGGCATCCAGAGCTGTACACAGGTGAGCTGGAGAAATAATGCATTATATCTAGACACAATAACACAAGTAGCACATTGACACTGCATTGTTCCAGTCAACTAACTTCTCCTCGGGCCTTTCCTGCTTTCAGCTATCCGGGGAACTCATCTTTTTGGTCACTCCTGTCCAGACTTGTACCCCAATACTACCCCAGGAAGGCAAATGTAAGCCACATGCAAACACCACAACAAATTACCAAATTATGCTGACGGGTAATGTCATTTTTTTGTCTTCCAGGGGGGAGCCATGGCCGGACACGTCGCCTGCCTCTCTAGTATGACCCAGGGAAAGGTAAACTAGCACGTCATCATAAATTCCTTTCATTATTTATAGCTCACTGTCTATATATCCTTTGTTAAAGCTGTAGAAGCTAATAAGTCCATACAGTAAAGGGAGGAACATTTTCAGTTATTAAGGCCTTTGCAAAAAACAGCAAACAAACAAACGTTTTTAACCTGTAGAGGGCGTTGCTGTACAGTGGAGTGAACCAGCTGGCCTGTGGGAGACACTCTGGAGAGGATGCTCAAAGAAATGCTCTGAAGACCATGCAGAGAGCTGTGCTGCTCTGTCCTGGTAGATTTACACACATATTGCTAACACACTTTCTGAAAACCCAACGCATACGCTTTATATCAATGTGTAAGAATTTAATACAGTAAACCCGTGCTATACCACAGTTCACGCTACACGGTCCTGCTATTTTGCGGTTTTTCATGATTGCGCAATACCTTTTTTTTCTTTTTTCTTCAAACCAGTTAAGGTAATTGATCGTGCAGGTAGTCTCTCCGGGATGCAAACACCGTATTTTTTGGACCCTATATGTTATTAATTTTTATATTTTGCCTTTTTTTTTTAATCATTGCTCTCTCGCTCTCGCTCTCTCTCTTATATATACGCACACACACACATATATATATATATATATATATATATTCTGTTTAAGTGTGTTTGTTTAAATGTGTTTGTTTAAATGTGTTTGAAGTCCCTAAAACAATTTAAAGTTTAAAAAAAAAAAAAAAAAACGGGTCTGTAGCAGAACCCCCACGATGGATGGGGGTTTACTGTATCTGTAGCTGAGAAGCATTTCAACATTTATGGCTGGTCTATACATCACAGTTAATGTACTGAGTTTTTTTTCGTAAGGTGCCAGTGTTTCAGCAGTGTCTCCTCTACTTCCAGACGATCCAGCAGCGTGGGCAGGATTAATGGCTGCCTGTCACACAGAAAACACTTCCTGTTATCTTTCTAGCTCAGCCCCTCGTAGGCAAGGACTAGAGCAAACCCTCATGTCAGTGGTTTCTGAGAAAGGTATGCGTTTTATTTTTTCGCTATATCATACAGTGGGGGAAGTATTTATTTGATCCCCTGCTGAATTTGAAGTTTGCTCATGCTCATTGTTGTTTATTGACAACACCGGGTTACAAAAAAGTCTTTTTTTTTTTTTTTTAAACTGCTTTAGGACAATTTTGCATCACTGAATCTGAAAATAATACCTGTTTCTCTTGTTCAGGTCAGGGTTTTATGCCAAGTTGTAAACAGTTTATTAATCAAATATAAAATTTGATTCCTGTAAATCAAATAGTAGAAATTGATAAAAGTAAGTACCTGTAAATCAAATGTTACTTCATTATTGTTCAAAATTCAGGGCATTTACATTCAGGGCATGAACCTCGGTTTATTTGAACCGCTGAAGCGAAAAATACCTGTACATGTAAACAAAAATGTGGACATAGTTAAAAAAGTTGACCTGATTGAGCAAAACCAATTCAACACATCAAAATTGACCTAAATTACCTAAAATAGAAATCTTAGACAATAAATTTGTTGTTGATCAGTGTTATGAATTCAGAACAAACTCGTATAGAAGTTTTGCATTTTATTGTGCGAAATAAATATTTGAATACTCAGCAGACTATTAATTCTGTACTTTGTGGAGAACCCGTTGGGTTGGGAAGCACAGCGATGAGACGCTTGTACTTAGTTGCCAGATTTGCATGCAATTTAGAGGGATTATTGGCACACTCCTCTTTTTAGAAACTCTGTAAATACTTTTGAGTTTCTCGGCTGCCGCTTGGAAACTGGAAGCTTTAGCTCCCTCCACTGGTTTTCCATTGGTATGGGGCTTGGACACTGCACTCCATGACCTTGATATATTTCTTCTTGGGCCACTCCTTTGTTACCCTGGCAATATGTTTTGGGTCATTGTTGTGCTGGAAAGATGTGACGAACAAGATTGTTGACCTGCACACTCACCAACTAGGTCTTTCATTGGATGTCCTTAGAGTGCAGGCCTACCTAATGCTATTGTAAGTGAGTCTATATGATGGAAGCCACAGCTAACTAGAGACTTGTGTATTCCAGTGCGTAGTGTTGAGGAGATAGAGCGCCCCCTAGCCCAGTCTCTGGAAGGATGGGTACTACAACAGGCAGTGAGTGGTCTTATGCTGAGTGGACAACTTCAACAGGCAGAAGCACTCTGCTCACAGGTGACATTTACACAAGTTTTTGTTTATATTTCAGTCTTGTTTTATAATTTACTGCATTGTACACATGACCTATTGTAGACAATGTAAATGGGATGATACAAAAGTGTACTTATTGAGTTTCTTTTGCTGTACTTCGTTCTAGGTGCTGAATGTGTCCCCAGAGCATCCCACAGTGGTGATGTCGCTTAGACAAGTACAGTGTCAGCGCCTCCTTGAGGCCGGCGATGGTACTTTCCTTTCAGAATCTGCCCTGGAGCAGCTTAACAGTGCTGTGATGTTGAACCCCACAAATATCGCGGCGTGGCATGTAAGGATGAGCTATCACAGTCATTTCAAGCACCAGTGGTCCATCGGGCTATTGTGTTTTGACTCATTAGAGAGAAATAAGACTACCAAATAAAACTTTATTTTTGCTTTATATTGCGATGGTCTGGGAAGACTGTAGTAATGCTTATTTACTGCAAAGATGACCGATTATATTCTGTAGTAGGATCACCATATTGGGTCCATATATTGTCACTGAACAAATAATAGTCAGCAGCTTCTTTTGATGCTAGCAAATCACTGTTTGAATGTGCTGCTGGAAATAGAGTATACATTATACTTGATATATTAGATTTGAGTCTATAGTTAAATGTTAGAATAGATTGTGGCACTACTTTCTAGTGGTTTAAATAATTGGGTCAAACTTCGGTTATAACTCACCTCATCAATAATGTTAACTCATATCATTGTGAATCTAAACACTACATCTCCTCTAACAATTTCCCAGTGGTTAGCCGCGGTGTACATCAGCCAGGGTCTGCTCATGCAGGCAGTCATGGCACTCAGGCACAGTTTGCAGCTCGCCTCCCAGCTCGGCATGCACAGCAGTCAAGTAGCCAGCCTACTGCGACTCGGCCTACTAGCGCTGAGGCCCTGTATGGTGAGTGTGTGTTTGTTTTCATTACCTGCACAAGCAGAAGCGATGAAAGGCATCCAGCTGTAGGATCAGCCAAGGTCAAAGGGAAAGTCAAACAAGATGAGGCGCTACCTTTGTGATTCAAATTGAGAGGACAGTAAATCCCTATACAGCAGATGGTTTTTTTTTTTTAGATGAGCAGATTTAAAAAAAAGACACACAAACAAGCAAAAAAAGCCAAAACAGGCGAGAAAGAATTTACATTACAATTATAAAAAGGGAATGTTTTACCATGTGATCAGCAGCATGACTTCCCATGTTAATCCTCAACTGTGTGTGTGTGTGTGTGTGTGTGTGTGTGTGTGTGTGTGTGTGTGTGTGTGCGCACGCGCTGACCTGTTCAGGCGGGTGTCCCTGGAAACGACTGGAAAGATCTGGTCCTACAAGCTACCACAGAGGCCTTGAAGCTGGGCTCCTGCCCTGTGGCTCGCCTAATCCAGGCCCTGCTCCAGTTTGTTGCCAAGATGGCTGCCAGGTAGTGGCCCAGCACTATTTCACCATATCAAAGACCCTGTCACATTAGGTACACGAGTATTTTATAGAACACACTTATGGCCTTAAAGAAGTTTCTAACAATAGACTAAATACAGTGGACTATGTAATGTCTGATTCTGGGGAGGAAAAACACATTTCCATAGGATAACATACAGTACTGTATTTTCACGACCATAAGGCGCACCGTATTAAAAGGGGCAGTCTCAGTTACGGGGTCTATTTCTGTATTTAACACATACATAAGGCGCACCGTATTATTGAGTGCAGGCATGGTAAAACATGCATGCTAGCGTATGTTTTTAAAAAGGCAGCAGGAGCAAAACTGAGTTCGGTTGTACTTTATTGAAGTATTTAACAATGTACTCACGTTATTTTTTTATCAATTCTCATCCACAAATACATCAAAGTCCATCCATCCATCCATTTTCTACCGCTTATCTGAGGTCGGGTCGCGGGGGCAGTAGCTTTCGCAGGGACGCCCAGACTTCCCTCTCCCCAGCCACTTCATCCAGCTCTTCCGGGAAGATCCCGAGGCGTTCCCAGGCCAGCCGAAGGATATAGTCTCTCCAGCGTGTCCTGGGTCGTCCCCAGGGTCTCCTCCCGGTGGGACGTGCCCGGAACACCTCACCAGGGAGGCGTCCGGGAGGCATCCGAATCAGATGCCCCAGCCACCTCATCTGGCTCCTCTCGATGTGGAGGAGCAGCGACTCTACTCTGAGATCCTCCCGGATGACCGAGCTTCTCACCCTATCTCTAAGGGAGAGCCCGTACACCCTGCGAAGGAAACTCATTTCGGCCGCTTGTATCCGGGATCTTGTTCTTTTGGTCACGACCTACAGCTCGTGACCATAGGTGAGGGTAGGAACGTAGATCGACCGGTAAATCTAGAGCTTCGCCTTTCGGGTTAGCTCCTTCTTTACCACAACGGATCGATACAAAGTTCACAACACTGCAGACGCTGCACCCATCCGCCTGTCGATCTCCCGTTACATTCTTCCCTCACTCGTGAACAAGACCCCAAGATACTTGAACTCCTCCACTTGGGGAAGGAGCTCATCCCCAACCTGGAGAGGGCATGCGACCCTTTTCCGACTGAGGACCATGGTCTCAGATTTGGAGGTGCTGATTCTCATCCCAGCAGCTGCACACTCAGCTGCGAACTGCTACAGTGAGAGTTGGAGGTCACGGCTTGATGAAGCCAACAGAACCACATAATCTGCAAAAAGCAGGGATGTAATACTGAGGCCACCAAACCGGACCCCCTCTACGCCTCGGCTGTGCCTAGAAATTCTGTCCATAAAAGTTATGAACAGAATCGGTGACAAAGGGCAGCCTTGGCGGAGTCCAACCCTCACCGGAAACGAGTCCGACTTACTGTCGGATATGTGGACCAAACTCTGACTCCGGTCGTACAGGCTGAAGAGTGTGATCCCGCTGTAGTGGAACACACCCTCTGGTCCCCCTTCTTAAAAAGGGGCACCACCACCCCAGTCTGCCAATCCAGAGGCACTGTCCCCGATGTCCACGCGATGTTGCAGAGGCTTGTTAACCAGGACAGCCCTACAACATCCAGAGCCTTGAGGAACTCCGGGCGGGGTTCGGATCGCCAAGGTCCCCGCCTTCGGCAACTGGCCAGTTCGCACTGCACCCGACCCCTATGGCTCTTCCCACAGGTGGTGAGCTCCTCCATTTTGGAGAAAATGTAAGACTTTTAAGTGTGCCTTATGGTCATGAAAATACGGTATATACCGATTTTTAAGATCTTAACCGAATTTTAAAATATGAGAGACCCTAGACATGACCAGGAAAAAAATCTTAATGCTCTTAAAGTGCATGGTGTGCTCAAGATAACCATCACTGCACACCACACACATCTCCCTATCGACAATCACGAATCTTCTCCCCCACACCAGATGCCTGTTATGCCTCCAAGACCGACCTGTTAGAGGCAGCATGGTGCCACATGACATAAGAAGAAATAGAACAAGCCAGTTTAGTGTTAGCTTATTTGGTAACTACATTTTGGTCGCAAACTCTTCGCCTTGTCGTATTTTGTGGATAATGGTTTAGGAGACACCTTATCCAAACACTCAACACAACCAGTTACTCCTCTGTTTGTGTCCGGCAATAATCCCATCTTCACGTCTCTTCCTAGTTGGACATCATTCAATTTAAGATCACAATCACGGAGTCCGTAGCTCGGCCAAATTCTGTGTTAAGCACAGACATCAAGATGTGTGATCATATCATATAGATCTTGAACAGCCTTAACATTTACAATCATCCCAGACCAAAAAATCACGTAACACACCTCACACCAAAGGATGATTGCTCAGGATAATCTTTCAGACACATCTGAGAATCAGACCTTTGGCTGACCTTGATCGAAAGAGAGGAAAACTGGTCAAATAAGGCTCTGTTATTGATATTTGTATGTTTTAGATGTCCCAACAATTGTGAACCTTATTGTACAGTTATGGCTCTGATCATAAGGTTTTAATGGGCCATCTTCTCCTGCCATGGGTAAAACTTGTGACACTGCCCTGCATTGTTCTTAGCCCTCATTCTGTCCGTTCTCTTATTTAGCATCAGTGGGTGGATTGTGTGACTCAACAATGGCTTTCACTCATGTTGATCTTTATGCGATCAGAAGGTAAAAAGCTTTTTCCCTTACGGTTAAATGAGCCCTCTTAGGCCCTGGAGTGACTACACAGAGGGAGGCTCAGTGGAACTCTAATGGATTATTCAAGTCTCTCTTGACATCTTAAGAACTCATATGGTCAAGTATCTAACACCCTCTGCTTCCTCCCACAATTCCCAAGAGGCCCTTTTACTATTATCTATTTGAACTGTACCGCTCGCTCCTATTCGATAATAATCTTAAGTACAGTAGCTTTGCTTACCTCAGGTGTCTGCCTCCTTTTGTGCGCTCTACAGGGATACCAGGCGACTGTTGGAAAAGCTGGTCTATGTCCCCTCTCAAGAATTCCCTGTGACTGTGGCACACGTGGCCAGCTGGTACCTGCTAAGGCACTTGCATTCCAAAAATGACCAGGAACTAATTAATGTAAAGCACACTTTCATCCTTACACATGCATATCTGGCAACTTCTCAGACAAACTAAGCCAATCACTGCAGGTGACTCTTAATGTGCCTTTTCATTTTTACGCAGGCACTTTTGGAGCACGCCAGAATGAACGGGGATCAACGATTGCTGGACTTTCATTTACAGCTTGTTTCTTCATCCTGAATGTTGCCCCAGTGCCTCTTTAAAAAAATATATATATATAATTTCTCCACCCATGATGATCTCAGGCCCCATTTCACATGGTGTGATTTGAATCTTAAAGGGACACTAAACCCACATTTTTCCCCCCAATACATTGTATGTTGCCAGCACTAGTCAAAACACAGTACTCTGATTAATATTGTGATCGTGGAATAATCCATCAACGTAAGGGGACCGCCATGTACGCCGAATTCGTCATCAGCCCTCGACGGGAAATGGCGTCGAAGTGCAAGCAGCCCCTTACCTGTTATTACAGCTCGTTATAGAAATTTAATGGCTGACAAATTTTGAGAGCGATGGATTTAATCACTCGATCCTGTGTACACCATGCCTGAGATGTAAATCATGGAATTGCTGTCAACTGTCAACTCGAACTGTAGCAAAGAATAAAAACGTAAAATACCTTCTAAGAAAGAGGTATGCAAAAAGAAATCCAGATCGGCTCACAACTTGGTAAGTACATGTAGAAGATGCCTTTATGATCATGGTTTGTTAGTATTTGACACAGGAATTTTGTCAACTCTGGAAAAATTTATTTAATTGCATTTCAATACACAACAGTATAAAAACTAATAGAAAATATAACAAATAGGAAAGTAATGGCTGTTTAATCTAAAATAAAATAAAAAAAACACAGTTGAAAAACTCTACTAATGGTAGCATGATAAAAACTTGTAAAATGGTACCTTGACTTATGAGTGCCCCAACTTCCGAATTTTTCAAGATTTGAGATGTCGACTTATTTTTTACTTTTCTTTTGCCTCGACTTCCAAGCAATGACTTGAGTTACTCCTTGTGGACCCTCTGTTTGTGAACACATTAAGGAGCCCTGGAAAGGGGAGCGCAGCATCTACTGCCCGAGCTCTCGCTGGTTAAGCAAATCCTACTCAGACCAGTGTGCCGTGTGAAATTATTAAGTTTTACATAATTGCTCAAAAAAATATTTATCTACAAGAAATAATTGATCTTTGTTCATCAATTTATGCCAGTGAGGCATTGTGACAGACTGAACAAATAAATTCTCTTCTATTAGATGGGAGGAATTACATACAGTAATTAATGTATCCACTTTTTGTGACATTTTATTGTTGGTGTACTTTGAGATTGTTCAATTGCCAAGTGCCTTGGCTCCATAAAGGTTGGAAATCACTGCTCTCGGCAATTATATCCCAACCACTGTGCTGTGAAATTATCAGGTGCGCCACGGAAATGATCAAATCTTACTAATTGGTCTGTAAAATGATTTACTCCAAATAATACATCTGTGCATCTATTTATGCCAGCGATGTCTTCTGACAATTAAATGCTCTTCCATTATTAGATGAAGGTACAATTAACCTGTTTATCCACCTGTTGCTATTCATACAACATAATTGCAAAACAGTAGCTTCCTGTGTGTTTGAGGTTTTACAATAGGTAAATGTGTGTAATTTGAGATGATATCCTGCTTTCAGTATATGTGCCCTGCGATTGGCTGGCGACCAGTTCAGGGTGGACCCCGCCTCTCGCCCAGAGTCAGCTGGGATGAGCTCAGCCCGCGACCCGAGTGAGGATAAGCGGTATGGAAAATGAACGCAGTACTTTTGTGACGTTTTTATTACGTATGGCTTGTCTGTGTCACCAGAGAGAATCATACTCGTTACGAGCGTGGTCACGGAATGAAACAACAAATAGCGGTAGTTTTCGATGGCCGGTTAGCCCAGTTGGTTAGAGCGTGGTGCTAATAACGCCAAGGTCGCGGGTTCGATCCCCGTACGGGCCAGGTCGTTTTGTTTTTTTTGCCGTCAAACATCATGCTCGTCGTCCGGCTCTTACCGAAAAACACTGAAGGCTATCGGGAACCGTGTTGCAATGGCCGGTTAGCTCAGTTGGTTAGAGCGTGGTGCTAATAACGCCAAGGTCGCGGGTTCGATCCCCGTACGGGCCAATTGCTTTTAAGTCACAAATGTTGTTTCTCTCCAATAATGCGTAAATCCAGTCTGAAAATGGCGATACCAACTACTATATGAATAATATAACACTTGAAAATTTATTTTAAACTGGCGCACGGTGGTCGACTGGTTAGCACATCTGCCTGCCATAATTGAATTTATTTATCGCAGGCAATGTCAATATAACAGTCTTCTTTGGTGGGATATTCTGAAGTAAACTATGAAGTAATACCTAAATGTTACACAATACATTTTTATCAACATGACCTAAGCGAATGATAATGTCGGAAACTGCAGAGAATTGTACATAATAATTTATACTGATGTGCCAAAGCATTTGCAAATTGTTCAAAGAAATTACTGTTTTGATCATGCGCACAAGTGACACGTGAAGATGAACAAGTCCATCCATTCATCCATTTTCTGAGCCGCTTCTCCTCACTAGGGTCGCGGGCGTGATGGAGCCTATCCCAGCTGTCATCGGGCAGGAGGCGGGGTACACCCTGAACTGGTTGCCAGCCAATCGCAGAGCACATAGGAACAAACAACCATTCGCACTCACAGTCATGCCTACGGGCAATTTAGAGTCTCCAATGAATGCATGTTTTTGGGGTGTGGGAGGAAACCGGAGTGCCCGGAGAAAACCCACACAGGCACGGGGAGAACATGCAAACTCCACACAGGCGGGGCCGGGGATTGAACCCGGGTCCTCAGAACTGTGAGGCTGACGCTCTAACCAGTCGATGAACAAGTCATTTGGAGAATTTAAATTCTGATCTGAGAAATGTACCTAAGTAATTGGGAAAAAATAAGTCCCCACTTAAGGCCCAGGTCCGGAATGCATCACCCGCTAATGTTACGGATGGTGAGCGCATGGTGGTCCACATTCTCATGGCTCATCTATCAAATTGATGTGTAAAAGACATTTCTTGGTGTCAACATGGAAGGAGCAGTATTCCTCACGCTCAGCGGAGCTGTGACTCAGTTGGAAAAAAATGTGAAACGTGTGAACTAAACAGAAATTGAGGCTGCTGGAGCAGATGACATATTTTGTTTTGTTCAAGGTAGAATCCCAATCAGCTGTCAGCTATTCGCTGGAGAGGATAGCGTAGACCAGTTTGGAGCCTGACAAAACCGCATATTGTATAAATGGAGGAACCATTAGGAGGTGCAGCTGGTTAAACAGAAATACCTCAAAAGGTGGCTGACAAGTGATGGTGAGATCCTGTCATCAGAGAAACAACCTGGATGCATGTCATAGTACAAACAAGACACAAGCACAGTGGTGTGCTTCACCACTGCGGCCAAGGCCATCACGTTTCCCATGAGGCTCTCCGCTTCCTGTCTGCAGCTCGTAGGAAAGTGCAGACAGCTGGAAAGGAGACAAAAGCCTCCATCGCTAAATTGCTCCATGAGTTACTGCACCACCTCAGAGCTCGCAGTGCTACCGAGCACCCATCCATCACTATGTTTTAAATGTAGGATGAATGGGGATGGGCTAGAAGGGTTGATGCATAATTGATGGTGGTTGTAAATACTTAAAGTAAGGCGGGGTGGAAAAGTCTGGAAGGTGATAGTCATTTAGGATTGCATACTCATGCCACTCTTAGCAGATCGATAGCACGATAGATACATACGTACATACATACATACATACATACATAGACTGTCTGATTTTTAACGTGTTTCTGTCCTAGGGCCGAAACTCTTTACCCATACTCTCTCGTTAAAAATTCTACATGGGCAGTAGCTGCTTTTCAATACAAGGGACAGAAGCATGTTGGGGCCAAGCTATCCTGCGCCCAGTGCTGAATGGGGCTCTATTCACCCAGCCCTTCTGCATTTGGTGCTCAGTGTCATACAAACTTCTCTTTGGTAGGTAAACGCACTGACAATGTCAGGGCTGCTGTTTCAGGACCCTGAGTCCAGCCTGTGTGTGTTTGTGTGTGTGTCATGAGTGCTTTGCAGGGTTGACGTGTTGGAGTCTAGCAGCTGCACCTTGTCATCCTAATTACACCTGACTGCTCTTAAGACCACAGTCACTGATGGTGTAGTGGTACACTCGCCTGACTTTGGTGCAGGCAGCGTGGGTTCAGTTCCCACTCAGTGACGGTGTGAATGGGAGTGCGAATGGTTGTCCGTGTCTATATGTGCCCTGCGACTGACTGGCGACCAGTTCTGGGTGTAGTCTGCCTTTCGCCCGAAGTTAGCTGGGATAGGCTCCAGCGTCCCGCGACCCTAACCAGGATAAGCGGTGTTGAAAATGGATGGATGGATGCTCTTAAGACGCTGTGGGACTCCAACTCATCGCCAGACTATCAACGCTCTACGTCGAGTTTGTAGCCTAGCCACCTTGCCTATCTTTTTGTTTCCTGAAGACCGAGTGAGTTACCTCTACCTAATTCTTGTTCTTTGTCCCCAGTCTGCCATCTGCCCTTGCTCCCTGCAAACCAGTGCTCACCTCTTGCGGCCCACCGACAACACGGACTCCTACCCTGCCAGACCAGTCCTCGTTGGAAGTGTGCCAATCCTGGATTTAGTTCTCGGAGTTCCTTTGTTCGCTTCCAAGCTGCAAGTGTCAAGTGAAAGTTCTCTGTCTGCTGGAATTACTGAATGTTACCATGAATGATGTGTGAAGAATTGTCTGGCACTGCGGCGTACATCCTCAGTAAACTTTGAAAAGGGTTTCAAGTTTTACATGTCATTGTATCTGTGCTATCTTGAAAGTTTGACATCAATCTATAAAAGGATATCACCACATGGGCTTAGGAACACTTCAGAAAACCAATGTCAGTAAATACAGTTCGTCGCTACATCCATAAGTGCAACTTGAAACTCTACTATGTGAAGCAAAAGCCATTTATCAACAACACCCAAAAACGCCGCCGGCTTCTCTGGACCTGAGCTCATCTAAGATGGACTGATGCAAAGTGGAAAAGTGTTCTGTGGTCCGACGAGTCCACATTTCAAAATGTTTTTGGAAATTTGTGGACGTCGTGTCCTCCGGGCCAAAGAGGAAAAGAACCATCCGGACTGTTATGGACGTAAAGTTCAAAAGCCAGCATCTGTGATGGTATGGGGCTTTGTTCGTGCCAATGGCATGGGTAACTTGCACATCTTTGAAGGCACCATTAATGCTGAAAGGTACATACAGGTTTCGGAGAAACATATGCTGCCATCCAAGCGATGTCTTTTTCGTGGACCCCCCCTGCTTATTTCAGCAAGACAATGCCAAACCACATTCTGCATATGTTACAACAGCGTGGCTTCGTCGTAAACAGACTGGCCTGCCTGCAGTCCAGACCTGTCTCCCATTGAAAATATGTGGCGCATTATTAAGCATAAAATACAACAACAGAGACCCCGGACTGTTGAACACCTGAAGCTGTACATCAAGCAAGAATGGGAAAGAATTCCACCAACAAAGCTTCAACAATTAGTGTCCTCAGTTCTGAAACGTTTATTGAATGTTGTTAAAAGAAAAGGTGATGTAAGACAGTGGTATACATGCGCCTCTCCCAGCTTTTTTGGAACGTGTTGCAGCCATAACATTCTAAGTTAATGATTATTTGCTAAAAACAATTAAGTTTAGCAGTTTGAACATTAAATATCTTGTTTTTGTAGTGTATTCAATTAAATATAGGTAGAACATGATTTGCAAATCATTGTATTCTGTTTTAATTTATGTTTACCACAACGTCCCAACTTCATTGGAATTGGGGTTGTATGTTACAATGAGGTAAAAGTGCTGAACAGCTCACTTACAGACACATTTTAAGAAACAAACAGCTAACTAAAGACTTACTCGGGTTAATTTAACACTTCATGTGTGACAGACACTGTTTGTGTACAAGATTTTAAATCAGATTTTTTTCCATAACGTCCCCTTTAACATATAGTGTATAATTTCTCATGGGAACATGTAGCCACACACTTTTCACACATCAAATTCTTCTATCAAGTCTTCATCATTTTTTGGGACTTTACATAACTTGGTGATCTCTAGTCAAAAGCCTGTGCACATCATGCTGTATTTTCTTATGTATATATCAGAGGATGAAAGGAGTCAGAGAGGCTTGGACCTGGCTGCTGCATCATCCTATCAGCTGTAATCAAATCAACTTTGAGTGTACAAGTGTGGGTGTGTGGTCCATTGAATGGGATGTGGAGGAGACTGTAGATTAAAGAAGATTAAAGATTTAAAAGGCAGCAAAGTATGTAGATTTGAACCGCAAGAACACTGTGTCTGTTCCATCACTGAGTAACTGACTGTGTGTTTGATTATGCATGATTGTGATGATGTGCTTCTCCACATCTCTGCAGGAACTGGCCTCAGAGTGGATTAAGCCGTGGGTGGAGCACAGGTCTGGCTGACAGTCTGATCCAGCAGCACAGCATGGCGACTTCCGATTGACTGACTACGAATGTCCTCCACCATGATACCTTACAGGCAAACATACAGCAGGTTAACACTACAGACATCACAAGCTCCTTATGTTACAGGTCTTTTATTTCGGCTCAAGGCAATATTATCAGCTGCTGTGTTAACAGGGGGTGCTACATTTAGGTAAGATGATTATTTTAGTTTAACTGCCAATAATAATTATAGTTTTGTTTTGTTTACATTTAGGAACTTACTGCATTGTGTTTGCATGTCAAGTCTACACTAAGTTGTTGATTTAATGTGGCTTCAACTACACTAATATTTAAGTTATTGGTTCATGTTGATGACATCATTCTATAACTTGTGTGGTGTATCTTACAAAGTAATGGGTACGGTTAAGCTAATGTTCTTTTGTACTGTGGATAAGTGATATTCCTGCCACTTGGCAGCTGCCGAAAGTAATTAAAAGGTTACTTTTTTCTAACTTAGTTACTTTTGGGCCGGCACGGTGAGCGACTGGTTAGCACATCTGCCTTACAGTTCTGGGGACCGGGGTTCAAATCCTGGCCCCGCCTGTGTGGAGTTCTCCCTGTGCCTGGGTGGGTTTTCTCCGGGCACTCCGGTTTCCTCCCACATCCCAAAAACCATGCGTGGTAGGTTGATTGAAGACTATCAATTGCCCGTAGGTGTGAATGTGAGTGCAAATGGTTGTTTGTTTCTATGTGCCCTGTGATTGGGTGGCGACCGGTTCAGGGTGTACTCCGCCTCCCGCCCGAAGATACCTGGGATAGGCTTTAGCAGCCCGCGACCCTAGTGAGGGTAAGCGGTAAAGAAAATTGATGGATGGATGTATAGTTACTTTTGAAATCAATTAATCAGCAAAGTAACTAGGTTACTTTTAAGCTGAAGTAATCGGTAAAGTAAATAAGTTACATTTTCAAGGTAACTGTGGCAAGACTGAGGACTCCTTCTTCAGCTTGATGGCATCCCTCACCGCTGGTGTCCACCAACAGGTTCAGAGATTGCTGCCACGATAGGCACCGACCACCTTATGGCCACAGCTCCGGTCGGCCGCCTAAGCGTTGGAGGCACAGATCATGGTCCACTCCAACTCAATGTCCCTCCCCTCCCCCGGGATGTGGGTGAAGTTCTGCTGGAGGTGGGACTTGAAACTCCTTCTGACAGAGGATTCTGCTAGACTTTCTCAGCAGGCCTGCCAGGTTGGACTGGCATTTTCCCCCACTGTCGGAGCCAACTCACCAATAGGTGGTGATTGGTTGACAGCTTTGCCCCTCTCTTCACCCGAATATGCTGCTGCAAGTCCGATGACACGACTACAAAGTTTATAATCGAACTGCAGCCTAGGGTCTCCTAGTGCCAAGTGCACGTATGGACACCCATATGCTTGAACATGGTGTTCGGTATGGACAATCCGTGATGAGCACAGAAGTCCAATAACAGAAGTCCGCTCGGGTTCTGATAGGGGCGTCCGTTCCTCCCAATCACGCCCTTCCAGGTCTCACTGTAATTGCCCATGTGAGCATTAAAGTCCCCCAGCAGAACGATGGAGTCCCCAGCACCCCCTCCAAGGACTCCAAAAAGGGTGGCTACTCATACAATCAACATTCAGGACCCTTCCCTCCACCCAAAGGCGCCGGGAGGCTACCCTCTCATCCACCGGGGTGAACCCCAAAGTACAGGCGCCGAGCTGGGGGGCAATAAGTATACCCACACCTGCTTGGCGCCTCTCACCGTGAGCAACTCCAAGGTGGAAGAGAGTCCAACCCCTCTCGAGAGGACTGGTACCAGAGCCCAAGCCGTGTGTGGAGGC
Organism: Phyllopteryx taeniolatus; assembly: GCF_024500385.1. Taxonomy (NCBI): domain Eukaryota; kingdom Metazoa; phylum Chordata; class Actinopteri; order Syngnathiformes; family Syngnathidae; genus Phyllopteryx; species Phyllopteryx taeniolatus. The sequence continues at coordinate 17,836,103 of NC_084504.1, read as the reverse complement.
GAGCCCGACTATATCTAGTCGAAACTTCTTGACCTCACACACCAGCTTGGGCTCCTTCCCTGCCAGAGAGGTGACATTCCACGTTCTTCGAGCCAGCTTCTGTAGCCGGGCATCGGATCGCCTTCGGCCACCACCCAGCTTGCTTTGCACCTGACCCCTATGGCCCCTCCCACAGGTGTTGAGCCAATGGGAAGGGGGACCCACGTTACCCTTTCGGGCTGTGCCCGGCCGGGCCCTATGGGTGCAGGCCCGGGCACCAGGCACTCGCCTTTGAGCCCCACTCCAGACCTGGCTCCAGAGGGGGGCGTGTTTGAAGCCCAATATGTGAAATTAAAAATAGTATAACATGTTACCACAGGCGAACAATGATATCAACGAGACCTCACATTAATTCAGGGATACATCAGAAAATGTATGGAATTAAATGAATGCTGAGCCATTCACATCAGCCGCAACATTAGATACACCAGCAGAAATCTAATAAGATTTATACCAAGAGCTTTATCAAAAGTTCAAGTTTTACAAATATACAGTACGACATTTTCCTCAAATAGTGGCCTTCCTTCTAAAGTCCCCCATCCACATAAATCAACACCTCTCTTTCGCCAGAAAGAAAAAGATGTTCAAATAAACTCAATTCATACCATAGATGTTATCGTACCTACATGGACATTAAATAGTTATTTGCTGAGCCCATTTGAGCTTAGTTGTGAAGCAAAACACCTACCAAAGCACATAAACAGTCTTTCAGAAGATATAATGTTTGGAGGCTTAACACATGTTGTGCTGTTGTAACAAATTCCCTGCACAGTATTAAAGAATATCTTACGTTATGTTTAGATGGTTCTGCTGTACTGACATGTAGTCGCTCCACAACACTGTCAGGTCTTTTGTTCTGTGAGTACCAACCACAAAGTGGGCGGGTACTTGAATATTGACTGACGAAACTGCGTCACACTGTCGGCAATTTAAAATCCTGTAGTTTGCAAGCGGTTTTGGCGTTCATACTCATTGCATTCAATCCATAAACAGCATAGATGTCAAACTTAAACCATGTTACAGACTCATTTTGACCTATGTTATGCATAAAACAGTATGAAAAAAATGGAATCTGATGGAATGGGACCTTTAATACAGTTTTTGACTTGACTGGCGAGCAGTCCAGGGTGCAACAGCATCTCACCCAAAGTCAGCTGGGATAGACTCCAGCTCACCCACAACTCTAATGAGGCAAAGTGCAATAGAAAATGGATGGCCCTATGGACTAATGCATTAATGTATTATGTATATTCCTGTGCTTATCGTTTTCAGTGGTGTGTCACACGAATATTCAAAAAGCTCTACGTAGTATGCAATGCAGTTCTACACCACTACAAACCACGTCCACAATCATAAACCTCTTAAACACACTGGTTCCCAATGGATTGTGCAGGTCTACCTAATATTGAGGTAGGTGAATATAGCTATCGGTTGCCCACTTTCAGAAGAAGAGAAATACACTTAGCTCATGCTACTGTGTGTTGGCTTTGGCTGTTCAGTTAAGTTACATTCAATCAACGAGAGATGCTATTACAGCAAATGTGAGAAGGTGAAATGCTGCGATGGTGAACATGATGAAGTATTTCATTATGGGGAACAGTGCTGATGCCGGGAATGTGTCATTGGTGAGCGCATGTATTCATTAACTGTTTAAATGCTGTTTAAATCCTTCTATTATCCTACCCTGTGTGTAAAGTTGTCCTAGTTGGGAAATTGAATTAGAAACAGTTTCAGTCACTAGATGAGCACATTTAATGTGTGTGCTCTTTCGCACGATGTCAGCGGGAGTGGAATCATTAAAAAAGAACAACATGCAAGCTGCAGATTAATTAATTATCCTAGCCCAATAGAAAAGTCAATAAGGTGCTGTTTGGCTCACATGTTCAAAGCCCCCATCTGCTTAACTCAAGGTGGACTTGCCTCTGGGTTTCATTAGGAGGGCTTTCATTTGGTTAGCCAAAAGAAAAAGCAAAGTTCAGTCACATTATTGCCTATTGATTAAGGCATTGATGCAGATAATTTACATATTCTTAAGAGCAACGCCACACTCAGATGGTATCTATTGAATTGCAAAATAAAGTTGTTCATGAGACTTTTTTCTTTTAACGCTCGCTAACTGGCCACAACATTAGGTACAGCTGCACTCATGAGATCCAAATACTGCAAATTTAACATTGTTTATTATGTGGTTGTTGCTGCATTATACTGAGTTGTAGCACTAATATGTCGGAGGCCTTATTTAGCTCCATTATAAACATCTACATGACTGCAAAATACTGTACAACCAGAATAAAACATTGTTGAATTAATACCTCTTTGACAAATTCAATCAAAAGTAAAGATTATCTTTGCCAAGGCAGAATATTTCATAGAGCTCTTCTATTGGATGTCATTATATTGTTCAGGTGCACTCAATGTTCCATAGTTTAATGGAGTCACTTCCACTTCCATCATCCTTCAGTGATGTCAAGGCCAGGGTGATGTATTCTATAAAGGGAATGTGAAAGCAAACTGCAAACAAGTCCTTGAAATTGTACATCCTCTGTAGCTGCGCGTCACATTATCATTCATTGGATTCTATATATTATGACCCATGCGTAGAGACGTGTGCTGAAAGTTAACTTCCCACTTTAATAACATCGGCTGAATTTGTCTATGTGGGCAGAGTGTTAATGGGAGGCTATGATGAACAAGCAGCAAAGGGGAAGAAATAATGAGTTATCATGCACATTGCAGCAGAGCAGCTTCCAAAAAGAGAAAGTGCTGCACTTACTGTATGTGCTGCTGCGTGTGGGTAAGAACATTCACTAAAGCTTGATCTATTTGAAGAGAGGAGCATATCCAGACAGAACTGTGCAAGAGAATGTGTGTGAAACAATATACACCTAAAAAAAGTGTTCACTTCCACCAAACATCATTAATCCATCCATCCATCCATTTTCTGTACCGCTTATCCTCACTAGGTTCTCGGGCGTGCTGGAGCCTATCCCAGCTATCTACGGGCAAGACGCGGGGTACACCCTGAACTGGTCGCCAGACAATCGCAGGGCACATACAAACAAACAACCGTTCGTACTCACATTCACACTTATGGGCAATTTAGAGTATTCAATCTACCTATCATGCGGAGAAAACCCATGCAGGCACGGGGAGAACATACAAACTCCACAGAGGCGGGGCTGGGATTTGAACCCCGGTCCTCAGAACTGTGAGGCAGTCGTCCACCGTGTGGGATAAGCACCAGCTCAAACAAATGAGAAAAAGTGCTACAGAAAACGGATGGATGGGTGCGTGTTCATGGCATTATACAATGAGGGCCTAAAATGGACCCCTACTGTACGATATAAGATCCACATGGAAGTTCTTGAATAACAGAGTGGTGCTGGCTAGCTACTACGCGCTGACTTGCATCATCATCCTCATTCTCCTCCTCCTCATCATCCTCGTGTGTTAGTCTAACCGGATCAGCACATTAGTGCACGCTGTGAGTGCACGCACACGCACAGGCAAACGCTTCAGGCTGGGTGGATGCTGCTCGGGCACCATGGAGCAAAAAGCAGCCAAGGATGAAGGCACGTCCAGGGGACAAGAGTCCTACCAGCGGCGGATGTGGAAGACTTTCCAGGAGAAAACCAAGCCGTGGCTCAGTCCCAAACTGGGCTCGGAACGTCGCGTTAGTGGCGGAGCAGAGGGCACCAAGAAGGAATCCGGGCTGTGGATGTTCAAGAGGAAAAAGAAACACTTGGACCGAGTATTCTCGTCTTCGCAGCCCAATCTGCGCTGCTCCTCTCCGCCGCTGTCCCTCGGGACCGGGGACAAGTGCGGCAGACGCGGCGAAGCGGCGGCCGGGACCAGCCTCGGAGCCGAGGGGCGGCAGCATCTCGGCGGGGCTTCCGCCAGCACGGGAAGCAAGCCCGAGCTGACGGCCCACGGAAGCCCGAAGATCCACGTCTCGCAGCTCGTAGCGTCCCAACAGAAGAGCTCCTCGCTGGGCTCGGCGTGTTTCGAGAAGCTGGTGGTTGATCCGGCCGTGGTCCTGGAGGAGAACGACGGGAAGCTGCGGAAGAAGCAAAGTGATTCTGTGAGTAGCTACAACTCCGTTACAATACTTACCCAACACCATGCACGGCATATTTCAACTGGCATCATTCATATTGCATTTGAACTGAATATGCAATGACACATTTCATGTACGTGCTTACTGCATGCATCATTTTCTCTAGCTATGATGTTGTATGGGCCTCCTGACTGCAACGTCAGTGACACGCATACTGTACGTAGAGCTACATGAGATTGCCAAAATATTAGGGACCCCTCTATGTCTGATACAGTGCAGCGTACTACCTTCCTGTGAATTGTATGCAAATGTTGAGAGATGCTTTAGCTGTGCTGAAAGGGAAAATTTATTGAGGAATATTGTGTTGGTTAATACATAAGAGCATATCATAGCAAACAGCAGGTAAGCCACCTCATGGGTGTAAGCCTGATCGAAGACTATTACTGCAAAACGCTAGATTGTACTGTGAGGGGCGGACTTACCATTAGGCAAACACAGGAAATTGCTCGAACCCCACACGTCTCATAAAACTGATTAATAAAGATTTCTTTGATTTAATACAATTCTCATTGTATTAGCCTTCCCAGTTATCATAATTGACTTCTAAAGCCGTCAATGGCAGTGAATGTGTTAAAAACATAAAAAACGCTTAATTTATCACGGTCATTTTGACTGCCCCCACACCCTTCTCATGAAATTTTCGGAGAGCAGAAGGGAAGAAAGTGAGAGGAAAACATAAAATGTGGCAATTTTTTCTGCCAAACACCCAATTCTTGGACCCGTGTTGGTGTTCCTGAGTGAACTGAATGATAGAATGAAGTCTTACCGTAGCTGTAGCAAGCAAGAAACAAGACATGTTGGTTGTTTTACTTTATCGAATGGCCAGGAGCCTCAGTAGCATGAAGAAGAACCATAAACAGCCACAACAGCCTTACTCCTCCTCATGTTGGTCACCAGCTTGGTCACATTCTGCCATGCGAAGCCATTCCACATTGTTGTGTTGGTTGCTCTAGCACAGAACCAGCAAGATGATCCCACAAGTGTTCAGTTGAGTTCAGTTCAGGCTGCTCCATTTGTTCTACTTCCCAAATCTGGAAGTAGTATCTGATAAACACCTCTCAGCCTACAATGAATGGTTTTCCAGTGTCGGAGATGCCGCAAAAAGAGGTTTGGCATAGGCATTACAGATTTGGCACATTTTACTGGGGAGATGGTGCATCACTTGGACACAATGGACCGAAACAGGCTTGCAATAGTATAAAATTAAAGGTGAAATAATTTCCCAAAACAATTTCAAACTGATTTGTTTATATAAATTTAAAAAAAACTGATGCGAAAATCATACAAAATATAATATACAACATAGCAAGGTGAATGTTTAGTAACTGCCTTGAGGGGATACACATCTTTTAACAATTAATTGTTCTGTACTTTCAATTGCCTTATATTTAGTTGCAGATTTTTTTTCCAGAGCCAGTGTTCTTTGAGTGAGAGGATGAAAAAAATAATAGTAAAAAAGTCAATGTGTGTCTCAGCATCATGCTACACAATTAATACCATAATATATAGTGCTTTCTCTACACAGTGCCCAAAGCGCTTTACAAAGCCTCACTTTCACCCTCTCACACACACATCAGCCCATGTGAACATTATGCTTTGGAAAGGGGAAGGGAAATCTTACATTTTGCAGCTTGATTGTACCTAATGAAGTGGCTGGTGAATGAATACGTGCTGTATCTTCTGTAGCCCCACTCCATCTAAAACAATGCCCACGTGGACAAAGGCTGCAACCGCATCACCATGGCTGAGATAAAACAATGCAGTACATACCATACACTAGTAACAATATTCGTTGCGCAAATAAAATAACATAGCTCTGTCACAATGAGATAATAATGTTCAGTTTTGATGGACACGCTAAGCGTCGTATATACGTATTCATTTAACCATATGTTTATTATTGTGGTTGTAGTTTACAGTGGTGTAAAACAGCACTGTATCATACTGAGGGCTGTTTCTATTTTCTAATATTACCTTTAAATAGCTGAATAAGGTGAGTGTATAATTTTGATATTAATCACCAGTCTCACAAATCTCATAGTTTTTTCCGATATTGTCAATTTGTGTGTTCACCTTTACAGTAAATCCATCCATTTTGTGTACCGCTTTATCCTCACAAGGGTCGTGGGCGTGCTGGAGCCGATCCCAGCTATCTTTGGGCAAGAGGCAGGGTACACCCTGAACTGGTCGCCAGCCAATTTCAGGGCACATATAAACAAACAACTATTCGCGCACATATTCACAACTAAGGGGTCATTTAGAGTCTTCAATCAACTTACCATGCTTGTTTTTGGGATGTGGGAGGAAACCGGAGTGCCTGGAGAAAACCCACGCAGGCACGGGGAGAAAATGCAAACTCCACACAGGCGGGGCCTGTATTTGAACCCCGGTCCTCAGAACTGTGAGGCAGATATGCTAACCAGTCGCCCACTGTGCCGTCCTATACAGTAAATATCAGTTTTTTTTCCTTTCGTACTTTTGGTGCCAACCAAAGTGTCCAGCATAATCCAGACAGCTGTCCAAAAGTGATTTAACAATTATCTACACTTCTTGCTCCATACTGAAGTTTGAGCCGCCATTAAATCTCTCTTAGCTGCATGCACTCAACTGAAGAGGGCTTCTCTCACTTTGATCTTCCACCGTCATTACTGCGCCTGTCAGTTGAGTTAAATAATACATAATGCTCTCACTGGCTCGTGTCTGTTTTTTTACAATATTGCATTAATATTGAAGAAGTTGGCAACGTGTAGTACTGTGTTTGTTGTCAATAGTCACATATTTAAGATGTATAGAAGGGAAGCTTTCACATTTTGCATTCAGTTAGTGAACAGAAGCGAAGACATGAGGTGATAATAGATGGGTGTTTAATCAATTTAAATCAGTTTAATCCATTTAAAAGTTGATATAACATGAAAGTAGAAAAGGTTGAATACCCTCTCACTTGAAATTTTATATGGGACACATGTCTTCCTAATGGTACATATTAACACCAAATTTTACTATAACCATGGACACGTCTACATAGTTCAGCCTCTGAAATCACCCTTAGTAATAATGTATTAGACACATTGAACGTTTAACCAAAAGATAAACAGATGAGGTTGATTGGAATATGCTAATCTGATATGCCATATACTGTATACCCACCTCATGCAGATGCATCAATGTTGTTATTGGCATTAATGCATTATTCACTAAAAAAATGTAAGAAAAAAACATTGCCTCACCCTTTCACAAATGTGTGCATGTTCCTACGAATCAAATCAAACAAAACTCCTGAGCAGAGGTAAATAAACTAATGTATTTCTTCCTGGGGAAATTCAGATTCTATTACAAGAACACTACATATATGTAAACTGCATCTATATCTTTAGCTGCATGGAGTGATTGAATACGGAGTTTATGTGGTGCAATCCAACCAGGATTACACATTAGAGCCATGTGTTTTGACTGATTGTCGGCCACCAGTGCACCACTGTATGTAAGTTCTCATTATGAAAATGAAACAAAGCTGCCAGGATCTATTTCATGAATTGGATATGAAAACTGTGCATAACAAGCACATATTATTTGGTGAGTAAGTGGTGGGAAGAGGGACCGATGCCAAATTCTGAGTGTCATTTTATTATTAAAGTACATTTCACTTGAACACTTCAGCAAATTGAATTTTCAGTGTGTGTTTGTGATGCAAAAGAGCCGGTATCTCCATGGTATCAAATTAAAGTTAATTGTTCCACTTTTCACTTGATTCCTGTCAGAACAACCAGTCCTCCTTAACTCACGAAATACAAAAAACATAAATTGCTCTGGTCAGCCGGTAAAGCAGTCAAAAGTCAACTCGTATTTTCACGACCATAAGGCGCACTTAAAAGTCTTAAATTTTCTCCAAAATGGACGGGGCGCCTTACAATGCGGCACACCTTATGTGAGCACCGAGTTCCAAAATCTGTAAATGTTGTTGTGTGACTTTGATGAGCGCTCCGCTTGACTGACTGGGAGCATTTCCTGCCAACACGCTGCTTATATAGAGGAAAGGCGGACGTGACTGAGGACAGCATGCGGACGTTAAAGGGGGAAGGGTGCGCGTGAAAGAGGATGATAAAGGCACGCCCCCAGTATATAGTGCCGGGGTGTGCATTGTGCAAAAGAACATCGGTTTGGCTAAGGACCCCCGAAAATGGCACCTACGAAGAGACACGCTTACGAAGCACACTTTAAACTGCAAGCTATCAGTTATGCGAAGGAACATGGGAATCGAGCAGCCGCGAGAGAATTCAAGATCAACGAATCCATGGTTTGCAAGTGGAGGAAGCAGGAAAACGAGCTTTACCAAGTCAAGAAGACGAAGCTGAGTTTCCGCGGAAACAAGGCGAGGTGGCCTGAGTTGGAAGACCAACTCGAGCAATGGATTAATGAGCAAAGAACAGCCGGGAGAAGCGTCTCTACAGTCACCATTCGACTGAGTGCAATAACTCGGAGCTTGCCATCATTCCGGGAGGCTTGACGAAGGAACTCCAACCGCTGGACATCGATGGATGACAGATGGCGAACACAGCTTTACTAAGACTAGGAGGCAGCACCGGGCGAGTTACGCCACAATTTGTGAATGGATTGTGGATGCTTGGGCTAACGTGTCTGCTTGCACTGTTGTCCGAGCTTTCGTAAAAGCCGGCATCATTTCTGAGGAGCCGCACGGCAACGAGACTGACTCTGACAATGACGAGCGGGAACCTGGCGTGTTTGATGGAGAACTTGCCCAGCTGTTCTTTTCGGATACAGAAGATGAGGACTTTGATGGATTTGTGGATGAGCTTTGATCAAAAAATAACGTGAGTATATTGTTAAATACTTCAATAAAGTACAACCGAACTCAGTTTTGCTCCCGCTGCCTTTTTAAAAACATTGTTTCAGCGTGCATGCATGCTACCGTAGGTTTTAAGATAGCGTATGTTTTACCATACCTGCGCCCAATAATACGGTGCGCCTTATGTATGTGTTAAATACAGAAATAGACGCCGTAACTGAGACTGCGCCTTTTAATACGGTGCACCTTGTGGTCGTGAAAATACGATACTTCCAGTTTCACTCAGTGAGATTGATAACGATGCAATTCCCTCTAATGTGGGACACTGTACATCATCATCTATACTCACACTTACACTTTTTTAATTTGGTAGTGTTCATAGGGTTTAGTGGTGGTCAAAGAGCACTTCCTCAACCGGATTGGATGTTTCTGCTTTCTTTTAACTGCAGCCCCGTTTTGATTTAACCCAACAGGGAGGGGTTATAATGTTAAAATAGGTATACTGCAACGTGTATAACTTGAAGTCTATCCTTGAATTTGCCGGTTTCTGACTTAGTATCAGATGTGGAATCCTGTCTATGTAGAAGGGGCTGTGACCAGAGTTTAACACATGAGGCTCACTACCCACATCCATTTGTGTTGACAGCAACTGTTGCTTTCCCATATGCAGGTGCTGACAATGCCATGCATATATTTATCTCAATGTGCAAACCACAACGGCTGTGTCAACGCGCACCTCTGACACCGCAATGTCTTCACAACCTGAAACACACTTTTGGTGGTGTAGAACTGCATTGCATCATACTGAGAGCTGGTTTCAGATATTGTATGTTTTGGGTAGCTAATTAAAATAATGTAATTACTAGAAACACAATATCTTTGCCAAGGCGTAATTTTTATTAGAAATTTTGTATTGGGCTAGATGTTGATTTTCATAATATTCAGATTTGTGTGGTGGTCAATAGTAGCGATACAATGTGGTTTATTGATTACCACTGTTCCTTCATCGACTTTCACTGTGACGTGTGCATGTTCGAATGTTTCTCTTTGCCTCGGCTGCTTCATCACACAAGACAAAAGGTGTCAATGTGTGTGTCTGTGTGTGCCATTTATCTCGCCCAATGACAACTGGGATGGGATGACCCTTTAACCAATAAGTGTAAAAAGCACAAGATAGTTATATAATGTAAACAACTACATTCAAGACTCTGTATAGAGAGATATTTGGAGTATTGTATTTACATTTTGAGCCTATCACATCATAATAAAATTTTTATTGCAAAGACATTTGAGGGGTAACTACCTAAATTAGAACCACAATCATATTCACAATAAGACTTTTACAGCAAAATAGTGGCAGAGTTAAACAAAAGAAAAACAAAAGCTTGAACTCACATCATGTCCAAAAATAAGACAAGCAAGTAACGTTTTAACAAATGTAGGACATAATAGAGTAAATAAAGCTCAGTGTGTATTTTGTGCTGAGAGATCTGTTATCTTTCTTTCAATTCCACTCCTTCAGATAAGATCTGGTGGAACGCTGAAATATCTAACACTTATGAAGCAGAGAAGTGGGTTTTCTGTCAGAGTTTATTCTGCACAGCCAATGCCTCATGCAAATATTGTGGTACACAAGTAGTGGTACACCTGGCCATTTCTCAATAATGGAAGTAAATACGGTGTCTCCCTTTTGTAGCTACATTGACTTGCTAATGCACTTATTAATATCTATCAATCCATCTACTATATGCCCATCCATCCAACCTGGAAAATGTCAAGTCCAACCTTGAATTTAATAATTTAAGGGATAAGTCTGTCCATGTAGTGTATTATAACTACAGTACATAAAACGTGCATGGAACGTATCCAGTGGAATGTTTTTCTCACACATGGTATTTGAGCATGCAGGGCTTGGAAAGTGAGCAGTGTTGGCGTAAATCTTCTGAACTCGTATGGCTGCCAACAGCTTGTGGCCTCTTTCTAGAAATGTCACGATGGCATCGCTAGAATTAGGATTCATTGCAGCCGTGAGACCGTCAGTTGTCACTGATACACACACGATTGGCTCTGACCCCAATGCTGTTTGGGGCAAATGAAATTGGCCAAATGAAATGAAATGTGTAACACCATTTAGAGATGATAGCTTTTAGCGCGCATGTCGTGGTGAAGCGTTTTCCTCGCACACTTGAAGCAGGCTTTTTTTGGCACTGAAAATCAGGGAACAACATGCAAAAAGTCGTTCAGCTCATCCATCTGTGAGCAGTAATTACATTTAATTTTTAATGAACAAAGTGGAGTCAATTACGTTCTTGGTTTTTAAAGTTTTAACTTTAAGTGTGGTCAACTGCCAAAGCAGTTAATTTTTTTTTTATTGCTGTTTGTTTCAATATTTTTTCTAATGTTTCAAAATAAAAAAAAATACTCTATACAAGTTAAAATTAGAGCAGATGATATTATCACGGTGGGTGACTGGTTAGAGTGTCAGCCGCACAGTTCTGAGGAGCGGGGTTCAATCCCCGGTCCCGCCTGTGTGGAGTTTGCATGTTCTCCCCGTGCCTGTGTGGGTTTTCTCCGGGCAGTCTGGTTTCCTCCCACATCCCAAAAACATGCATTAATTGGGGACTCTAAATTGCCCATAGGTGTGAATGTGAGTGCTAATGTTGTTTGTTTGTATGTGCCCTGCGATTGGCTGGCAACCAGTTCAGGGTGTACCCCGCCTCCTGCCCGATGACAGCTGGGATAGGCTAAGAGGCACGCCCGCGACCCTCGTGAGGAGAAGCGGCTCAGAAAATGGATGGATGGATGGATATTATCAGATTCTTCTTCTTTTCCTTTCGGCTTGTCCCGTTAGGGGTCGCCACAGTGTGTCATCCTTTTCCATGAAAGCCTATCTCCTGCATCCTCCATAACACCAACTGCCCTCATGTCTTCCCTCACCACATCCATCAACCTTGTCTTTGGTCTAACCTTGGCCGTCCCTCTGATGCTAATTTCTAATCCTATCCAACCTGGTCACTCCTAGAGAGAACCTCAACATCTTCGTTTCCGCCACCTCCAGCTCTGTTTCCTATTGTCTCTTCAGTGCCACTTTCTCTAATCTGTACATCATGGCTGGCCTCACCACTGTTTTATAAACTTTGCCCTTCATCCTAGCAGAGAGTCTTCTGTCACTTAACACACCTGACACCCTCCTCCACCTGTTCCAACCTGCTTGGACCCTTTTCTTCACTTCCTGACCACACTCACCATTGCTCTGGACGGTTGACCCCAAGTATTTAAAGTCCTCCACCCTCATTATCTCTTCTGCCTGTAGACTCACTCTTCCCCCTCCACCCCTCTCATTCATGCACATATATTCTGTTTTACTTTGGCTAATCTTCATTCCGCTCCTTTCCAGTGCATGCCTCCACCTTTCTAACTGTTCCTCCACCTGCTCCCTGCTTTCACTGTAGATCACATTGTCATCTGCGAACATCATGGTCCATGGGGATTCCAATCTAACCTCATCTATCAGCCTTTTCCATCATCACTGCAAACAGGAAGGGGCTCAGGTCTGATCCCTAATGCAGTCCCACCTCCACCTTAAATTCCTCTGTCACACCTACAGCACAGCTCACCACTGTTCTGCTGCCCTCATACATGTCCTGTATTATTCCAACATACTTCTCTGCCACTCCAGACGTCCACGTACAGTACCAGAGTTCCTCTCTGGGTACTTGGAGAGAGGCAAATAATGCATCTGTGGTACTCTTTCAAGGCATTTAAACCATACTGTTGCTCGCAAATACATCTGCCCTGAGTCTAGTCTCCACTACACCTTCCCATAACTTCATTGTGTGGCTCATCAACTTTATTCCTCTATAGTTCCCGCAGCTCTGTACATCAACCTTGTTCTTAAAAATGGGCACCAGCACACTTTTCCTCCATTCCCTAAGGCATCTTCTCACCCGCTAGAATTCTGTTGAACAAGCTGGTCAAAAACTCCACAGCCACCTCTACTAGATGTCATCAGGAACAAATGCCTTTCCATTTTTCATCCTCTTTAATGCCTTTCTAACTTCCCCCTTACTAGTCATTGCCACGTCCTGGTCCACCACACTTTTCCCTTTCTCTCATTTTCCTCATTAATCAACTCCTCAAAGTATTCTTTCCATCTATCCAGCACACTACTGGCACCAGTCAACACATTTCCATCTCTATCCTTAATTACTCTAACCTGCTGCACATCCTTCCCATCTGGCCAATCTGTATAGATCCTATTCTCCTACTTAAGTGTCCAACCTGGCATACATGTCATCATATGCCTCTTGTTTGGCCTTTGCCACCTCTACCTTCGCCCTTCGGTGCATCTCCATGTATTCCTTTCTTCTCTCCTCAGTCCTCTCAGTGTGCCACTTCTTCTTAGCTAACCCCTTTCCTTGTATGATTTCCTGCGCTTTGAGGTTCCACCACCAAGTCTCCTTCTCCCCTTTCCTACCTGAAGATACACCAAGTACTCTCCCGCCTCTCTCTCTGATCACCTTGGCTGTAGTGATCCAGTCTTCTGGAAGCTCCTCCTGTCCACCGAGAGCTTGTCTCACCTCTTCCCTCTTCCTTTCTCAGCGTCCACCACATGGTTCTCTGCTCTGCCTTTGTCTTCTTAATCTTCCTTCCCACAACCAGTCATCTTACACACCACCATCCTATGCTGTCTAGGCACACTCTCTCCTACCATATCTGACCTTACAGTCAGTAACCTCCTTCGGATTACATCGTCTGCACGTGCGTCTACCTCAACTCTTGTAGGTCACCCTATCTTCCTCCCTCTTCTGGAAGGAAGTGTTCACTACAGCTATTTCCATTCTTTTTGCAAAGTCTGCCACCATCTATCCCTCCAAGTTCATTTCTGTTCGCATCTACACCATGGTAAAATAATTTGAACCCTGGCCCTAAACCTCTAGCCTTACTCCCTTCCACCTGCTCTCCTTAACACACAATTTATCAACTTTTCTCCTAATCATCATGCCAACCAAATCCAGAGATTTTCCTGTCATAGTCCCAACATTCAAAGTCCCCACATTCCGTTTAAGGCTCTGTGTTTGCTTCTTCTCCTTCTGCCTCAGAACCCGCTTTCCACCTCTCCTTCGTCTTCGACCCGCAGTAGCTGAATTTCCACCGGCGCCCTGCAGGTTAACGGCGCCGGTGGCAAACATTGTTAACCCGGGCCACGACCGATCCGGTATGGAATTCCTTGGATGAACGCTCATATTTGTTTGGCAAATTTTTAAGGCAGATGCCCTTCCTGACGCAACCCACTGCATTTATGCAGGCTTGGGACCAGCCTACAGTTTGCACTGGCTTGTGCACCCTGTAGGGCTGCATTAGAAGATATTTTCAGATTAGTTTTGGCTTTTTATTGTGTAGATGCCAAGAAAGAATGTTATACCCTAAGGCTATGTTCACATATTCTCAAGACTACATACTGTATTTTTCCGTTTTTGGCCTCATTGAAAACTCCAAATGTCTTCAGTGTCTGTGTGTCAATGGAAAAAAAAAGTTTTGATTTCTGTCATTTCAAATGAGCAGCACCTCATTTAGATGTGTATTTAACATTAGATTTCATTGATGTTATCTCCTGGCTTGCATATGACATGTATAGCATATGAGAGCTCCTTTGAAACATGATATACAGTACATCTACGAATGGAGGCATCTGAATGCACGACTTAGTCAGTCACCAAGCTTTTTCAAGGCAAAATGTGGCTTCAGAGCCAACAAATGTGTTTTCATGTGTACTGAGATTGTTTTTGTAAAACTCTGTTGTATTTGGCTATTGATCTTTTCCTCCTGGAGCTAGAAACATAAATGTTTTTGTGTTCATTGTTGGAAGATCACTTCAAATACTAATCATCTAAAGTGGGGTACACACATACCAATATAAAAAGGCTGAATTTTAACATTTAGGGGGAAAATTCATACCGTTATGTGTGTGGTGTGCTTTGTTTGTGATTTCAAGTACACCACACACTATAAGAGCAGCTGGAGCTTGTGGCCTTTTGTTTTGGGGGGTGGGTGCCGGGGTTCGGCATTTTGGCATGGGGGTGGAGCTTCGCACGACGAATTAGTTTTTTTTTTGCTGTGGCGCGCTGGTTCCTTTCCCGATTTTCACCGGTGGGGCATGGGGTTGGTGTTTGGTGCTGTGGGGTGGCATTTATGGCATTTATGTGTGTTTTGTCCTGGTTCATTGTGGTGTGCGGTTGCTGCGGTGGGGTTTTGGCTCGGTGTAAAGCTTTTTTTTTTTTTTTTTTTTTTTTGTCGGCGGCACTTGTGTTGGTTTGGGGACTGGAGTGGGCGCGGTGTGGGGGTGCGGCCGTCTGTTTCCCTTGTTGGCTGTCTCGGTGTTGGCATGGACGTGTTTTGTGGTTTCGCTCGCCCGGTTGACTGGGAGTTGGCTTCACTGGGGCTCCGTGCGATGTGGGCTGGTGCTCGGGGCGCATCGTGGGGGCCTCCTTTGCGCGGTATGGTCTTATTCCGGGTGTTGCACTGGGGTTGCTGGTCATTGATTTAGCTGGGGTTGGGGCACGCTTTTGTTCGCCGCCCTTGGGTTTGGGCTCGTCTTTGTGCGCATTCTGCTTCGTTGGTTTTCGCAGCTTCTTCGTTGGTTTTCAGCGCTTCTTCTTCGGGGTGGGTGGACTGTGTGTGTCGGGGCTGGGGGCCGGGGTTTTTGTGTTTCAGCGGTTCCGGGGGGGGGGCCGGGGATTTGGTCCCGCTTCCGGTCGATTCTCTGATTCTCGATGATCAACCCTATTCACTTAACTTGGGCTTGCTTAAGCGGGCTATGACCGTTTTTTTGTTTTTTGGGTGGCGGCTGGTTCCTGCGTTGGACCCTGTTGGTGGCTGGGGCCCCCATGCTCTCCGGGCGTGATGGGGGCGGTGGCAGCTGTGCGGCTCGCTTAATTCGGGGTGGGGGGGGTGGTGGGGGTTAGGTGCGGGTTGGTCCGGTGCCCGTGCCCCTCCCATTGGGACTGTTCGGGGCGCTTCAGTCGGGCTTAATCTACCATGCATGTTTTTGGAAACATGCATGTATGAGGAAACCGGAATACCTGGAGAAAACTCACACAGGCACGGAGAGAACATGGAAACGCCACACAGGTGAGGCCAGATTTGAACTTGGGTCCTCAGAACTGTAAGGCAGATGTGCCAACAAGCCCACCACCGTGCCGTCTGGGGTTTCTCCCATTTAAAAATTCCGTTACAATGTCAAAAATCAGTATTTGTGTATGCTGGTTTAACCGATTGCTCTGATGTTGCTTCATAATGGGCATGAGAAATTGCTATGATATGATAAGTTTCCTGAACTTTACTGTCAGACAAGGAGACAAAACAGTTTGTTAACTTGTGAGTGTCTGGCTTTAACTCAACTCTCCTCCACCAGTCAATCCTGTCTTTCGTCATCCTGGGAGGACATACAGTAGATCTTGTCCTTGCCCTCGGGTAGCCTAAAAATATATAGGCTGGTCCAGCAGTTTACCTTGAGGGGCAATCTTCCATTTTCTCCCGGATTTAACTTCTATGGTCCCATCATTAGTCTGTCGGATAAAGACGCACATCCCTCTACTAAAGCCTCCTGAGGACAAATGTAAAATATATCACAGTGGATACCTTCTGTTTTCCCTCCGTCATTGACGTCCCGCGTATCAGTCAACCTAATGCAGAAAACACACATGCACCCTAACTTTCAATAATGTGAATGATTGTACACAAGGGTATTATTGGACCTTTCTTATCACGCTACAGTCAAACAGAGACAATATACCACCAGAAAGGCTGGAACCTGGGGCAGACATGCCAGTCTGAGTAATGAGAGAACAGATAGAGATTGATGAGTGAGGAGGAGAAGAAACACCCTCTCACATACAATAGATCGATCATTTCAGAACATAATGGTAAGAGCAGAGTGGGAAAGGAATTTTCCCAGAAATTAGATGTAAAAGATTTGCTCACACAAAAGAAAAACAGTGGAATGGCAAAAAAGGAGGAGTCCCCAAGGCTCAACATCTTCACAATCAAAGCAAAACAAGCCAGTTGCACCAAGACAAAATATATTGTGGAATCTTTTAAGAAATACAGTACTTGGTGACTTACGCATAATCGCCCTCCCAAATAAATATTCACAATCAATACTTGTTGCGTTAGCTGCCGCTAAGAAAACAATTTTATTCAACCCTTGGTCCCCGTTTTGCCTGCTGGTGGAGGATGGTGGTGGCCCACTGTCGCTCCTCGGGCCTGCTTCCTTCTCTTCTCTCCGGTCCTTTCGTCCGGCTGCAGTCATCTCCTCCTCTTCTTGCGGACCGGGTTGGGCGGGTGGCGGTTGCCTGGGGGTGGTGGCCATGGGTTCCTGCGGCCTCCTCCGGGTGGCCAGTTTTTGGGGCGCATCGGTGGGGCCGGTGGACCACCCTGGATCCCTCGGTGTGGGAGGTGTCCTTTCCACTGGGCCGGTGGACTCCGGGGCCCGACCCCGCTTCTCAATTGGGTGGGGTGGGGTCCTCAGCCCCTGCGGTGCGGGCACAGCAATTACAGGACACTTCTGACGGTTATTGTGCATGCGAAACGGTGTCAATTCACTTGTATGTGTCGGCAGACACACACCCCTGGGACTTATTCTCTGGGTGTGGGGCCCCTCACACATTGCGTCAATTAAGTTATAATTATGTGAATTTCTTGAGTATTCCCTCACTTACACTCTGGTCCTACAGATGTTTAGAATTTACGTAGCCACTCCCACCACACTTCAGTATCGGCGGGTCTACGCCCCTTGTCCTGCATGCTAAGCCGCCTGTCCTGTCCAGTCCTGTCCAATATTGTTCTGTCCTTCCCTCACAGGGTGTAGCACGACTGACCGATACAACACTTGAATCCAGTGTGTCATTGTACTGGTTATATAATGCTTTAGTTTCTTCATCTTGTTTACAGCTAGTGCTTTGTCTTTTGTTGTCTTCTTTTCCTGTGCTATTTAGTTACTTTTTCACTCTCTTCTTTTTTTTTTCTGTCACTCCCATTTGAAAACTTGGTGCTGTTCGACTGAATGACTGTAATTCTCAATGAATATCTATCAGAATACAAAGAAACCTACACAATCAAATAATCTCCGATAATGGCAGAATTTGTGAAAAACTGTCAATTTTTGGATAATGACTGATGACTGAACGGGAACCAATATGGTTTTCTTTATTGCAATGTTTTGTTTAATGATTGTGTTTTTCAGAAATGCCTTATAGTTTCATTTGAATACCATTAAAAATAAAATTATGCATTTTGCCTGATCACTCATGTTTTCTTTAAAGAATTATGCGCAACTCAAAGTCAGCACTGGATTGAAGTGAAACATAGCAGCCAGCAGTAATGAATGAATTGGCTCTTGATGTGTACTATTTTATCTCATGCGTGCCAGTATGTAATGGTTGGCATTCTGTCACATTACATAGGGGGTGGTTTTCAACTCTCATGAGAGATAAACTTGCTGCTCTGTTTTTCCTGGAGCGTCCTTTCACAACAGGTGGCTGCTATTTTCAAGTCATCATTTTCACTTGTGCCGGGCCAATGTCTATAAAAAGATTGACCGCTTTCGGACATTTTCATCTTTTAAATGTGACTCATTTAATATCACTCTTAATTTCCTGTGTTGGCTGTTGCAGTCTGTCACTCTCTTACTGTCTTGTCTTTATTTCCATCTCCATCTCAAGGGCACATAGTAGACATATGGAGGCATTTATATGTGTGACTTGACAAGTTCTATACTAAGGGCCAGTGTGTTATTTCCGTCTGTCGTGTGATACCCGTCAACTACAAACGTGATGATCCGCCTGCCTGAAGTGTGTGTGTGTACATGCATGCTGGTGGGTGTGACTTCAGCTGACGTCCGTGGGGGTTGTGACTTTAGGCAACGATTCCTACTACCATTAAGTTTGCATGTCATCTCGCTGTCCGACTGCAGAGATAAACAGAGGTGCTAATACTCTTGTATTCATGATAATATGCTTGGGTGGCCTGAGAGACTTTCTTTTTAATCTCACCAATGAGCTGCATGGATTCAATGGTGAGTTTTTTCTGCATATCATTTTTGCTTTTTAAATGAAAATCTCTTCTAAGGAAGTTATTTTTTAGAACTCAAGAGGCATATCCATCCATACACCCTGAACCGGTCGCCAGCCAATTGCAGGGCACATATAAACAAACAACCATTCGCACTGAAATTCACACCTACGGGCAATTTAGAGTCTCCAATGAATGCATGTTTTTGGGATGTGGGAGGAAACCGGAGTGCCCGGAGAAAACCCACCCAGGCACGGGGAGAACATGCAAACTCCACCCCGGTCCCCAGAACTGTGAGGCAGGCATATAATATGCCAAATTTAAAATGAAGATTTCCTTCCCACCTTTCACCTCAATGTTTGGTTATTGCTTCTCTGTGTTCATGAAAAGCCAACGCACAGGTATTTTGGTAAAAAATGGTTGAAAAGCCCTTGAGATTTTGTTTTTATTATTTATTCTGGAGAATGACCACGTCAAATTTTCAGGAACTAATTTTACTGTGGTTATTATAGAAGCCTGTAGCTGGATGAGAGTTGACGTAGGCACAGCTACATTATAATGAAAAATTATGACTCATGGGGTTTGTTACTACAAACGCTCATGTCAAGGGCTTCCTTCCAGGTCTGGAGTATGGGATGATGAGATGACACTTTTGTGTGGAGAGAGAGTTTTCCTTTGAAAAGTCAGCCTTTTCATCTACCCTACAAATATGTACCTGGATGTACCCAATTCTAATTTAGTGCCCAGATAAAAATTTTTTTAGATTTATTGTTTCAAGTGTGGCGGCACTGTGGACGACTGGTTAGAACGTCTGCCTCACAGTTCTGTGTGGAGTTTGCGTGTTCTCCCCGTGCCTGCGTGAGTTTTCTCCGGGCACTCCGGTTTCCTCCCACATCCCAAAAACATGCTAGGTAGGTTAATTAAAGACTCTAAAATCGCCCCTAGCTGTGAATGTGAGTGCGAATGGTAGTTTGTTTATATGTGCCCTGCGATTGGCTGCCAACCAGTTCAGGGTGTACCTCGCCTCCTGCCCGAAGATAGCTGGGATAGGCTCCAGCACTCCTGCGACCCTTGTGTGTATAAATGGCTCAGAAAATGGATGGATGAATGGATGGATGTTTTCAAGTGACACATACACAGTATCTGATGTCACTGTGTTTAGTGTATATAAACAACCCCCATTGGCAAGTAAACAATTACACAGGTACCAGTATGTGGCAGCAACTAGTAATCAATAATACAAATGGTAACGGTCACATTACGTTTTTTTTTTTTTTTTTTAATGGCGAGGTACGCTTAGCATTCATTACTTGATTGACTGCCGTCGAAAATTTTCCAGCTGGCTTTGGACAAGAGCCTCTTGTCCAAAGCATGGACTGGTCACCAGCCAATCACTAGGCACATATAGACATACAACCATTCACACCTATAGACAATTTGGAGTCTCCAATTAATCTAAAATGCATGTTTTTGGAATGCAACCTGGAAAGGCAAGGTAACACAAGGCCACTGTACTGCCTGTCCTTCTCTAATATCTTGTAATTAGTTAGACTGTTAGCTTAACATTGTCCTTAAATTTATATTTGGGTTACTCAATTACAGATGGGAACCAGTCTGGGAATGCCTGAGAATGCAGCTAACACAGAGAAGTTAGATAAGAAGTTTATAATTTCAAGTAGCAAGTGATGGACAAGCAGAAGTTAGACATTAAAAAGTGCAGGTATTTACCAAGAAGTAAACATAAATCCATGTATAGATTTAAAGGAAGCAGTGCTGGTCATGCTGTGTTTGGCCTAGCTCCCAGTGTGTGTCAGCCTCTTGCATTGGCAGCAGCTGCAGTTGCTCTACTCTTAATTAAATTCTGAACATTTAATTAATTATTTGTTATTTGTTTGAATTTCTCCATTGATTTGATTGTTGGCGACACGGTGGGTGACTCGTTAACACATCTACCTCACAGTTCAGAGGGAGTGGGTTCAAATCCGGCCTTCTTGTGTGGAGTTTGCATGTCCTCCCCGTGCCTGCGTGGGTTTTATTTGGGTACTCTGTTTTTCTGCCACATTTCCAAAACATGCATGGTAGGTTAATTAAAAATGAAATTATCCTTAGGTGTGAATGTGAGAGTGAATGGTTGTTTGTCTGTATGTACCCTGCCACTGGCAGGCGACCAGTTCAGTGTGTACCCCGCAGGTCGCCCAAAGTTAGCTGGGATAGGCTCCAGCATACAGTACCTGCGACCCTAATGAGGATAAGCGGTACAGAGAATAGATGGATGGATGGATGGATTTGATTGGTCAGAATTCCAGGAATGTGTTTCAGGCTGATCTGAATGTTGTCCGGAATGTGCGGAATACTATAACATTGGAGTGGTTTGAATTGGTTGAGAAATATGTAAGGACAAACGCTCTTCAGCATTCACATAATTAATAACTATTAGACTTTACACCGATCTGATCGGTTCGATCGGTATCGGCCGATAATTATCATTTTATGCTGATCGGCCAATCGGCTTTCATGTCATAATTCGCCGATCTGATCAAAGACATTTACTCCGTGTCGCTAGTTTATTTCTAGCCTTGTCACGTGTCTTGTGGCGTAGTACTGTAATTATCTGACAGCCAATAAAGTTATTTTCAATCTTGTCAGTGAAAAAACACGTTGTCGGTGTGGGACTATTTTGCGGTGTCTCAGAAAAACAACAGTTATTTGCAGTCAGTGCACAACTGAAGTACGTCGTGGGAAACTTCATCTAAATGCTTCAACACAACAAATTTGATCGGGCACCTGAAGAATGTACACAAGGAGGAGCATGCCGCGTTCAAGGAACACAGCATGGGGGGGCGGGGGGGGGGAAAAAGGAAAGGAAAAGCCAAACGGATCCAACCTCTGGACAACACCCGTCCTTATAGCCGGGACAGTGATAAAGTTAGAGTAAGCATGTCATTAACAGTATTTGTTAAAGTAATATAATTACAGTAAGTTAGCACCCATTATTTCTTTCATGTTGTAATGTTGATTTGACCTAAACTTACAGTATGTCAGTGGCAAATCCTTGAATGCCCCCTAGAGGTCATTGATGTTTTAACGTTTGTCTAAAAGCAAGTGAATAAATTTGAAGATACTCATTATACAGTAAACAAGTATATACAATAAATGAACAAGTCGTAAATAGACACATTGCTCCATCTAGTTATTGGATCAGTGATCGGTTATCGTTTTTTTAAACTTGCTGATCGGTGATCGGCCCCAAAAATCCTGATTGTGAAAAGCCTAATAACTATGTAGGGATTATAGCGAGTGTTAAAGCAGATTTTTTTGATGCAGCTCTTGTATTGGATCTCATTAGATTGTTTTTGTGCTTGCTGCATTGCCGTTGGTATCTGTAATTTACAGTTTATGAGAAATACTTGCAGTCGTGTCATTTTTTTAGATTTATTCGGTTGTTGTGCTGCTGGTGTGGCATCGAGCTAAAGGTCTTCAGAATTGGAAAACCGAGACAAATGGGGAGTTTAGGGTTTTATGGTTTAAATAATCAGATGGAAGACAAAAGAGGAAAATTGGATGAGTGGTGAGAGCAAAGAAGAGCAATAATCAAATACACTCTATATTCCACCGACTAAGACATACACCTGGCTCTCCTCTCCACACTAATAAGGGCTGTAAGACATGGGTGGGTGTCTCACATCTGAGGGACTATTCTTGGTACTTGTAAAAATTCTCAGATACTGTACGCTCTAATACCACATCACCAGCCTCTTACCTTCTGGTCAGGAGATATGTCAGCCATTTGTGTGGAGATACTTTGAGGACGACAACACTGTAAATTATCATTAATTAATGGAGTGAGCTGTGCTGAATGAACTGTGTTGTAGCTAACGCCATGCATCTCGAAGTCAGTTTTATGTATTTTGTTTGTTTCTGTCTTAGTTTTCACCCATTTAATAATAATAATACATAGGATCGGAGGGTGTGGACTGGCGTGCCGATTTAGAGGTGGTCAGACAAGTAATGGAGGGGCAAGGTTGTCAATGGCCTTGAAGGTGTAAAGGAGGAGTTTGAATTCGGTGAAGTTGCTGTAGAATGGGGTTGATGTGATGGAAAGATGGGTTTTGGTGTTAATACTGATATTTCATTAATGCTGGCTCGCGTGCCGCCTTTCTTGGTTACACTAGCAGTCATAAAACGTCTGCGTGAGCTACCTTCAGGTGCACTTCGTAAATGAAAGTATAATTATTTCTTTCTGTACAGTAATATAAAACTCATTACAATGGGAATTAACATTTGTATTGGAATGCCTTAGTTAAAACACAATAACAATCACAGTTGTAATGAATTGTTTTTTTTTGTAATATGGGCTTTATTCTGTTAGTGTTGTCATGTAATAACAAGTAGTAACTGTCAAAAGTGTTAAATTTGAGTGAAACATGCCACGTTTAAGAAAAATTGTGTTTTTGAACAATATTCAATTAAAATAAAATGCATTTTAATCAAAAATTGCAAGACTTAATGGCATTATCTGTACTCGGTATCAGCGAGTATTCAAATGTAAGTACATGTACTCAATCTGATGCATCCCCTGTTACGATGCATATTTTGAGACAAGCTGGGATAGGCTCCAGCTCACAAACAGTATAGAAAATGGATGGAGAACAACATTGATGAATGGTTTTCCTACTGGCAGGCTGAATCCCCTGTCAACTTTTTATTAGTCAGATTTGTGAGTGGAAAGTGACCATCTCTTTGCATTTGTGAATGGCAAAGAGAGAAAGTGAGAGAGGGGAAGCAGGAGAGCGAGACCGAGTGCCTGTAGAGTATTCAAGAACGTTGCTTCTGGTTGGCCTTTGCTGCGTGAGTGAGCAAGTGAGCGAGCGTGTTATATTGGAAGGGCAGCAGCAGCAGCAGCAGCAATAGTACAATAGAGTGTTCAGTGAGTCTGGATGTTAACATTGCCCCTCTCAGCTGTGGGACGAAGCCATACGGTGGGTGTCTTTGTTTGCTGGTCTCATTTTTGGATGACGTGCTTGCTTATTGATTCATTGGCAAACCGCGCATGTTTTCTCCAGGAGTGTTTCATTTTTCTTTTCCTCCGAGAGTATGCCAATCCTTTCAGGGAGGTGATGGGGCATGATACTGGGATTAAAATGTTCAATGTTTCCATCACTTCAGCACGTTCAAACATTTGCATGCAGAAATTATTTTCATACATACTGTATTTTCCATAAACCTGACTAGCTGCTTTGTTTATGAGGTCAATTGTACTCTTTGATCCCAATAGAAAACACTGTCTGCCTGTGCACTTTATGAGGCTTTTTTTGTCTACAACGACGGGGGAGTAGAAGTGGGTGCGCGTGTCATATCCGATTTCTAAACCTGAGCAGGGTGCTTGTGTGACAGGAGGTGAGAGCCAATTAAATCAGTCTGATGAGAGATGATCAGCAATTCATGATCCAGTTTGTGCCACCACCTTGACCAGACGGTTTAGGGAGAATATAGCTAATTTACGAGAGAACATCAGTCCTAGTCCTGCTGGATGCGTAACGTGATTGTAATGAGAGCACAGTAGCCAAAATCATGCAGTTGGCCCAAGAAAGGCATAAGAGGGAGGGAAAGTAAGAGTAAGAATAGAGAGGGAACAAAGTCATGCTGACTTAAGACAGTGGAGGTGAGATGGAAGATGCAGAGTCTGGAAAAGTGGGGGCAAAAAGACGGGAGCAGGAGTAAATAGAAAGGCTAAGTCTGAGAATGAGGGAATAGTCTCATGAAAAGATTCCAGTGACCCTTTTATTGTGCCGAATAATATTCTACAGTAATGCACTTGAAATGGGCTTTCTGCCCATTTCAATGTTATCCCTCAGTTCACTGTTGCAAGATATTGTTTTTCATGCCACCAATTTGTCATTGAGTGCATCAAGTGCATAATTAATTGGCACGTTTTCATAGCAAAATGCACCTTTTAACATGTTTTGGGTGTTTTTGTGATGGGACTAAATAATTAATTCATTTGTTCTGCGTTATCATCACCATCAAAATTACGTATTGTTCTTGGTTAGTCTAAAAAAAATTTTATTCATTCGCACTTTTGAGTCTCTTCAGGCTGATTGGTTGCAACTGGACTGTATTAAAGCACATTACTGTAAATTCAAGTTCCTTGGAATGAACCTGGCCTGGATGCACAGTCAATGGCCACCCTGAGAGCACTGGAGAGCTCACATAGTCAAGAAATACACATTGCATCTAGTCTCTTGAATGCACAGTTAGCCTTCTTCTCTCTCTCTCTCTCTCTCTCTCTCTCTCTCTCTCTCTCTGTACTGCTTTTCCTAACTAGGGTTGCGGGTGTGCTGAAGCCTATCCCAACTCACTTTGGGCGAGAACCGGTCTTCACCCTGAACTGGTTGTCAGCCAATCACTGGGCACATATAGACAAACAACCATTCACAGTCATATTCACACCTAAGGACAATTTAAAGTATTTAATTAACCTGCCATGCATGTTTTTGGAATGTGCGAGGAAACCGGAGTACACGGAAAAAAACCCACGCAGGCTCGGGCAGAACTTGCAAACTCCATACAGGAAGGCCCAAGCCCGGATTTTAACCCACAATAACAGGACTGTGGGGCAGATGTGCTAACTAGACGCCCACCGTGCCGTGTTCTACATAATTTGAATGAATGAATGAGATTGACCATGCTCTCATTTATGTGTAACATAACACTACACTCTTTCTATTTGGGCTCTGCTATTTTGCGCAAACGTGCCAGTGTGAGGGATACACACTGCTGTCATGCAGCCAGTGTGGAGGCTGGTGTCTTGTCAGTGTGGAGGTGGTACCAGAATCAGCAGTGTAGTAATGACATTCAAAACCTGGCACAGAGACAAACCTCGCTGTGCTTATGATTATGAGTATTTCGTGTACAGAGTCCCCAGAGCTGTCGCTAGACTTCAGTCTTCTGGGAGGCCCATGAAATGCAAGGGGGGGGAATTATTATTATTATTATTATTATTATTATCCTACAGACAGTTATTACTTTGCTACATTTCAGATGATCCTATAGTCTATTCATGCAGCATTGCCACTCAAAGTGTTGTTGCTAGCTTGAACATTACCATAGACAACATTTTCAGTTCATATACTGTATATACATAGAGCTACCCCCCCCCCCCCCCTCCAATCCCTCCATTGAGTGCTGAATTGTTTGTCAACGTGGCAGCTGTATTGGATGCGGCAAAGTGAAGCAATCTGAGAAGATACCTCGTTCATTTGCTGCTTGGAGATGTATCAACTGTTTTGCACTCAAAGCCAGAACTCATGAGATTAAGACCTAAACATCACTTTTGATTGTATTTGCCGACTTTTTTTTGGCAACACCTTTTTACGAATATGATTTGTAGATTTTGTGGCTGATATAATGGCCCCATCCAATATCGCGGGCACACTGAAACATCGCATAGAAAGGGCTTAGGCGGTGTCGATGTACGTACGTATACATTTCTAAGTATTCTACTGCCCTAATGTGCAGCTTGCATAGACTGTGTGCTGACTTTCACACTCCAGTACAAGTGATAAAATGCAGGAGTAAACTGCGTTTTGGGTTTTCTGTAGGTGGATAATTTCAGTTCAGATTGTTATTTATTTATATATTGCATATACTGGCCACTCATGCCAGAGTAGCATCTGCTCCATTTGCACACTGATTGAGGAGTATCCGTAACATTTGCACAACCATTGTCCCAGATTATCGCACTACTCGTCACTTTAAACCGCATACACTCCTTGAAGTCTCAGCGCCCTTTGCACAATGGTCATTGCACCGGACTATTGCGATATTAGTCATTCGAACTGCTCTAAGTGCTAGAGGACTCTGCATCTTTTTGCACAATTGTTTTTTGTTTTTTGTCAATGTCTTTATGTCTCCAAAGTGTTCTGTAAATTGACTGTCTGTTGTACTAGAGCGGCTCCAACTACCGGAGACAAATTCCTTGTGTGTTTTGGACATACTTGGCAAATAAAGATGATTCTGATTCTGATTCTGATTTCATGAAGACGAGGAGGACTCATTTGAAGATTTAATATTGTATTTGAAAGTAAGCTTCAACCCAATATGTTTACCCCGGAGTTGCAAATATTTTTGTTGCATGCAAAAAAAAAAAAAAAAAAAAAAAAGGAAACGAAAAACAATCTTCATTTAGATGTCAAAAGAGTTTTATGGAGCCCATGTTTCTTTTCTGTATGAAACGGGCTCTTTGATATTTCCGGACTGGACTGTGAGTATGTCACTCGACCATAGTGTACTTGTTCGGCTCTAGTTATTTACAAATATGTACATATTTTACAGATATGTGATGCCATTGCACAAAGCCACTCAAAAAAGTCGCTTTCACTTTGACAAATGTGTGGGTCCGTTGTGCGCCAACATTGACATTCGTCATGTAGGCCTGCACACCAAACATTATTTTCACTAAAGCTGTGATAGGCTGTTGCAGATTAGATTGACCATTAATCATACAAAATAACACCATTGTTCCTTTATATTTGTAATATTTTGGTGATAAAGAGCTTAACACTAGTATTTCCTAGCAAAAAAATAGCTCGTGTGATGAAATAAAACAGAATGCAAATTTTTTTGGTAGATTTTTAGAGAACCGTGCCTCAAGTCGGGAGGCACAACCATCTTGGTGGGTGAGCAAGAGCCCCTATGGCCCGCCCATAGTGACAGGTGTGTGTCCCACCGCTATACGGGGATAGGGTCTGAGCAGGATATATAAACAAACTGTAAACATGAAGTATTGGCGTTGTTACTGCAATACTGTTCATTAATTATTCCATACAGATCTCAAAGTTTTAATTGGCACACACAATTGTTCACTGTACATGTATGTATTAAAGCAAGCTAAGCAAATACAGGATGCTATTTTCATTTTTCTTTCTCGAGGTGCTTTGTTAAAGTCTTTTGGACAACATCAACAGAAAAACTCTTCATATCGAAGTGGAATTTTAGTACGTTTATTTTTTTTAAACCATAACTTAAAAAAGGTATACTATATTTGGAACTTTCAAAACGGAGTCTCAGTCAAGTGATTGGCCAATTTGCAAAAATGAAAAATAGGCAGTACGCTGACTTCCCATTATTTCTGTTATATATGCTTTTGCTGCCATTTTCAAAGTTAATTGGTATAATAAATATATTCATGCACTCATTAATATCTCCAGTCGAAGTTTTACTATAGGTGCAGCAGTGGGGTGTGGCTGCTGGGACAGTGTGTGTCGATGTGTGTGTGTGTGCGTGTGTGTGTGTGCGTGTGTGTGTGTGTGTGCATGTGGGCATGAGTTTGTGAGAAAGGGGATATACTGTAGTCGGGGGCTTTATGCCTAGCAATTCCCCTGGTTTCAAAAAAAGTATCTTAGCAATTGAGAAAAAACTTTATGTCTTGTTTTTCTGCATCACATGTTCATGTCTTGTCTTCTGCTTTGGTTTTAGTCTCCAAAAGTTCTCGTCAGTCCTGCTCCATGTGTCAACCAGGGAGCTCATTCCAGCCACTTGTATCTCGTCCAGGTGTGCCTTGTGGCCACGTCAATTGGTATTTAGGTCGCTGCTTTATTTCCATCTTTGTTGTTAGTTCATTGCTGCGGTTATATGTCACCGATCCTTTGCACTCATGGTTTTTGTCTCGTGTTTCTTTGGTACTTTGTGCAATGGTTTAGGGACTTTTAATTCAGTATTTTCTGATCATGCTGTAGTACTTTTTGTTTTGCCTTTTTTGTAATGTCTCCCTGTGTTTGAGTCCTCCACTTTGGACGCCACACCAACATCATGAAAATCCAAATTCGTGACAGTGATTTACCAGATGAAAAACTGTAAAAGACTCACTATGCCCTAAATATTCTCAGCAGATTGCCTTTGTTGATTCAAATAAATAGAGTAGCCCACATTATGAAGCAATACACGTATTTGGCATGCAAGTGCTTGCTCATTTTCATAAAACCCACATGCAGTCGATTTCAATAGACAACATTCAACATAGTCAAATAAATGCGATTCATGTTGCTGAGCTACATGCTGAGATGGTATGGCTTTTATGCCATGTGAGATGCAGTTAACAATGCATACTGGTCAAATGACATTTCATAGTCGTTAAGTCATGGATCTTGTTTTGTGGTGTCAAAAAGAAAGCACATCAGCAATGTTTTTGGGTCACCTGTGTCGACGTGTTCCTGACAGATGTGTTGTATTTCTGTGCCCGTGTGATCTCACACTGGCATTGAGCTGCGTCTGGCTGCTTGACAGGTTGGCTTGACAGCAGTGTGACCAGTCTGTCTGCTCTCTGCAATACTTGATGTTCACAGTGTGCAGGTTATCGCTGCACTACATTCAGAGGTGATACACATACATTAGAAGAACCCGCTAATGCTCTGCAGGCTGCCGCCGTGTTTATTGTCTGGAAAATGTCTCTTGTTGTGTTAATAAGACAATATGACAAAGCTTTTTAATTGGCTACCTTTCTGTCATTCTCTTCCTCAATATCCATTTCTCTTTTTATTTTTAATGTGGATACAATTCTTCACGACTAAATATTGACAGCTGTCTGATGTGTCCAACAAAAAGCATCATATTCTTGCATAAAAGGAAAATCATCCCAGTGAGGCTCATCCAAGAGAAGCTAAACATCTGAATTGAAACTCATTTAATTTTGTTAGTCCTGTTCTGCACTCATATTTTTCTTCTTCTTTCAATTACAATTCCAATTTACTTCAAGGTGGTCCAAAGACACAATGGATAAAAGTACTGGGACACCATGGCTCCTCACTTATCAAACAATGTGTGGGATTCCTATAAAAGTTTACTTAAAAGCTGAAAATGGCTTATGGCAGAAAATAATCAGACCTAGGAAACCGCTTGTACGCACACCTGTAAGAAAGGTTTGATCAATGCAAAGAACCACAGGAATCTAAAATGAGCCATGCTGATCAGTGCTATGTGAAGGGTGAATCATGGTGACAAGCAAAACAAAGGAAAAAAAATGTCTTCCTTTGTTTTGCTTGTCACCATGAAAAAAACCCAATTTCTTCCTTTGTTTTGCTTGTCACCATGATTCACCCTTCACATAGCACTGATCAGCATGGCTCATTTTAGATTCTGGTGGTTCTTTGCATTGATCAAACTTTTCTTACAGGGGTTGTTTGGTGGCCTTGGCAGCGCCTCAACAAACAAAAGAAAATGCAGCAAGTGGCATAGATCACTGCTGCGGTGAATGCAGTGCATTGGACAGGTATGACAGTAGGAGAAATACAAAGTAAGTGGTCTGAATTAAAAGGACAAAGCCCCCCAAAAATTGCGGCCATCGACAGAGTTTTTCTCCTACTGGTGGGGCCAAATCTTCGCGGTGAGGCCTAGTACACACATTAAGATTTTTCCACTCTTAAAAGATTTATTATCCGCTACCGACCCCATACATAATAAAAAATCGGGCATTCAACAGTTTTGGTCGTCATGTGTGTGGTGTGCTCCGAGAATCTCAACACAGCAGACCACACACATAAAGATTCTATTGGGCCGCCGATCTCGAAGTCTCGCGTGATCACACATGATCTCACAAAACACTTCTGGTTACACACCGATGTTTCCCGAGTGTTCCCGAAGGTTGCCGGAGCCAAGAGCCTTGTAAAATGAAGTTCTCAAAAAACTACTTGCTTTGGAAAATACTTCTTGCTGTCTGAGGAATCCACTGGTGTTTGACGTGCTTGGTCGGGAAGGGGTAGAAACAGCACAAAAACAGGCCGATTATCTTAATGTGTGTACCGAGCCTAAGGCTTGCTCCCTCCTAATTCTTGCAACTCTTCCATCTACATCGTCCGGTAGCAGTGCCAGGAGTGCCATCATGCACAAATGTCACTATATATTTGCTTATACGGTCATCAGACTAATTGGTTCACATCTTGGCATTACGATTGCATCAATCAGATCCATCTCAATCAAGCAATCAATCCGTCAATCAATCACTCACTCAATCAATCAATAAAAAACTAAAATTA
Organism: Phyllopteryx taeniolatus; assembly: GCF_024500385.1. NCBI lineage: Eukaryota > Metazoa > Chordata > Actinopteri > Syngnathiformes > Syngnathidae > Phyllopteryx > Phyllopteryx taeniolatus. The sequence goes on along the minus strand of NC_084504.1, from coordinate 17,805,043 downwards.
TCTTTGAGGAGGAGGAGGAGCATCATAAAAAAGGACATACAATCATACGCAAGTGCAAAATCTATTTATAATCTATCATTGAAGTTTGACATTACGTGAAACTGAATGTGTGAGAGGCATCATACAATCTGGCTTCCATTCCCCACCTCACCAACTGCGTCACTGAATTCCCCTGTCTGTGTAATATGCCTACGCATGTGTCAGAGTTGCTGTACAGATGCGCACCACTCCTCTCAAGTTTATTTTGATAGCTCTCAAGTTGCGTACGTATCTTTCAGGCCCTGTTCTGTGTGTACGTACACAATGTTGATAAGTGAGGCCCCTGGCCATCACATGAAAAGGCCTTCCCCAAAGCGGTTCTCACAAAGTTACAAAACCAAAGAATCAATGGAAGTTAAACTTGGGTTTCCTCCCACTTCCCAAAAACATGCATGGTAGGTTGATTGAAGACTCTAAAGGTGTGTGTGCGCGAATGGTTGTTTGTTTATATGTGCCCTGCGATTGGCTGGCAACCAGTTCAGGGTGTACCCCGCCTCTTGGTCGCAGATGGCTGGGATAGGCTCCAGCACGCCTGCGACCCTTGTGAGGATAAAGTGGTATAGAAAATGGATGGATGGATGGATGGATGGACATCGGACCGATTTCTGATCTCAAAGATCAGACGGGGATACCCCTAATCCCTATTCTTCTTTTTGGCAGTTCTGAGATGTCTGCTCCATTACATCTCTCAGCAGGGACTAATGCCGGTCTTGCTTGTCTCTTATTAGTCTCCTGGGCTTCTCAAGAATTTTCTAAGGTGTCTTTTTCTCTTTTATTTCTATTTTTAGCTTTATCACTGTGCATGATAGCCCACACACTGGCTGATTAATAGGAAGGAAAGACGTGAGGAGAGTAGCTTGACTCATCGTGTGGCTTGTTAATGGCTCCAAGGGGAACCATGTTGAGAGCCAGCTGGGGGTTCCCTAGCCAAGTTAAAGACAAGAGATCCTCCAAAGAGCCCAGAGCTTCCAAAGTAGATTGCTTGTTAAATTAATGTGCCACACTTGCTTTATCTACTTTGTGATGCACAAACAAAACAAAAGAATTGAAGATGCAAAGAGACAAATAATGTTACACAAATGCCACTTTTGACTCCTTTCATTTATAATCCATCTCTTTATACATTCTTTTTGTTAAAGAAATGCACTAAGATGGATCTAGCTTGTTTGGCTGGTTCTCATAACGAAGGCACTAAAATATGGTGACTGGTACTGTGGTACACCTACTGTATGTTCATCTTGTCTTCACAGGGCATCAATATAGTGGGCCCTTGTAATGCAGAACCTCCACCTCCTATTCCAGCCATGTACCAGCTGGATATTGTCTTAAAGAAAGGCAATAACCTGGCCATCAGAGATCGAACAGGTAAGATGTCTTTTTTTATTTTTCTATATTTCTCATTTGTCTTCATCTAACCCTTGCTGCCAATCAATATCGCAGTGTGTACTGTACAAAGTGAGATACAAGAAATGATGTGGCAATGATGTGTTTATTAATTTACAGTCGATAAAAATAGAAATAGACATTAGAAAAGTCTGCACACCCCTGTTCAAATGCCAGCTTTTTGTAATATAAAAAATGAAACCAAGATAAATCATTTTAAAACTTTTTCCACCATTAATGTGACCTGTATAACAAATTTGAGTTTTAAAAAATATTTTCAAGAGAGGTGCGCAGAATTTACCAATCACATTCAAACTTGTGTTAAAAAGGTGTGTTGGAAGATTTTGTTATGAACCAATGAAACCAAATGTAAACTTTTTGGCTATAACTAACTTCTTGAGCTTGAACTAGAGCAATAGAAATGGTGGAGGGAATTATTAACAGTTTGAAAAGCAGTCAGTGTTAGCACAAAACCTTCAGGCTTCTGCTAGAAAGCAAAAACGTCAAGAAAGGCATACTAGGACATCTGAAATTGATTTGGGGTTAATCAAGAGCACTTTAAATGATGGTAGGTGGGTGCCAACTCCACTTTAACAAGACTTTGAATGTGATTGGTTAATTTTGCATGTAGCCACATCCCCAGTTATAAGAGAGTGTGCACACTTGTGCATCACATTAGCTCAGTTGCTTATTCTGGCTTCCACTCTCGAAAATATATATTTTTTTCAATTAAGTTTTACAGGTTATAGGTTACATTTAGGGTTGGGCATCGAGAATCAAGAACCGATTGGAACCGGGACTGACTTTCCGGTTCTCCCAGAATTGTTCGAATTTAAAAATGTTGGTTCCCAGTTTTGATGCCTAGTCCGCCCGCCCCGAAGAATAAGTGGCAAAAACCAACGAAGACGTGGTGAAAACCAACGAAAAAGAATGTGCACAAAGGCGTGCTTGTGCCCAATGGAGGTGCCGGCGAATAAAAGTGTGTCTAATCGGAATCCGGACCGGAATCGCTCAAATTCAAATGATGTCCAACCCGAGTCACATTAATGATGAAATTTTTTTTAAAATTATTTATCTTCATCTATTTTTTTACATCCCAAAAACCTGGCATTTGAACAGAGGTGTGTAGATTTTTAGTATTAGATTTAAGATACAAATTTTATTTACCAATCCTGCTTTACTCGATTTGCAACCTTCCCTGTGCTGTACTGTTGTTGTCAATTATTTACAGGTATTTGCAACACAATAGTCTTATGCCCACCTTAACACAACACTGCTGAGACAGGAGGAGGTTACATCTTATACAGCAAAGAGGTGAAGTAAACAAAATTAGACAAAAGAGTGATTGACGACTAGGTCATATTATATCGTCGTCACCATGACAGCAGATCCAAATAAATTACCCTGTGTGAAGTTTGCCAGACTACCTGTGAAGTCCAGAGCTTCTGAGCCCAATGGGGACAGCACATAGAGAGGGTGAGACAGACTGAGTGGATTCCAATGCCAACGAGAAATAAAGTCGTCGTACATTGATGAATGTGTATCAATAAATAGTTTTTTTTTTTTTTTTAAAGAGCAGTCCACAACAGGTGTAATGACAGAATGTGGATACTGTCAAAACTCTCACAAGTTGTAAGTGCTATCTGGAATACGTTGACTTGAATGGATGTGTTGGAACTGTTACATTAACTAATCTATCTTGACGACCGTAGTTATTTAAGACATAGAAAAGGGCCAGGAGGTCAAACAGAGGTAGTTTGCCGAATGAGGCAATTTACTTTTACCAACTATTGATTTAGTAAGAGCCACAGTATGAATTATTCATGATTTAATTGTAATTTTAAGTGTTCTTTAGCAAACATTTTAAAGAGGCAATTTTATAGTTTTGTCTAACTAAGCAAACTGCCATTTAGTTACATCACTTCGATTCAAGCAAAGCTTTCATTTACACTTCTAAGTAGTTTATATTGAAACTATCAGTTAAATAAACTTTTTTAACTACATTGTGGGGAACGGCAGTTTGTGCTAATAGAACAAGGCAGTAGATGGCAATGAATGGCGTTTAAAACAGATGAATGAAGAATTTAACCAGTGTTGCATTGCCTTAATCCTAACAGACTCCAAATAATACGCACATACCAGTACAGTATATCGACACTTAGTAATCACTACAGAAATATGATTGATTCTTGTATATTTTGACAGCAATTTTTTGTTGTTGAATGTGTCCGTATTTACCTGACTGATTTTAGTGTTATCTTATGTTTGTAGCAACCTATGTTGAGCGAAGAGAAGGTTAATTTGTGGGCATTTTAGAGAATAAACAAAGCAAAGGCATTCAGGTGAATGATTGAATGATTGTACAGTAATCGTATTGAGTCTGTCAGTATTCGACCGTGGAATGACTTGTAGTTCAGCCCTGTCCAATATGTCCTATTGCACCTCTTGCATTGCGGGTAATAGGATACCCCTAGTGCTGCAGCCATCTGTCAGTCCTGACATGGTGCACACACAGTCTTTCAGCCACCCACAGCCCGAGAGAGAGGCTTTTTCAGAATCTGAAGGCATGGAGGAGTATTTTATAGGTACTTTTAGCATGTTGCTTTCCTCTTGTCCTTTCATATCAGTCAACAGTGCTGTTAAGAGGAGTGACATGTTTACTATAAAATGCCTTTGTTAGAATAGATGCTAAGCAGACCCAGCAGATGTAATGTACACTTTATGTAATAACATAGAAAGATAGTTTTAGGCATATTTTCTTGTACAAAAAAAAATTCTACTTTCTTTTCACAACCAGTAGGCGTTTTGTGTAATAGGTTAAGCCCGCTATACTCATATTCCCACAGACACACAAATCTCACTTAGGAGGTCGTCCCAGAGTAAACGTTGCAAGGGAGGGACCAGTTTACTCTAACCAGTTCTTGTTTGTGTCCCCATACATTTGTCCTAATAGCCATCCATGTTAAGTGACATGTTACATTCATCTCAGATACTGCATTTGTAAAATAATCCCTATCAGGCAGTGTGAAATATGTACTTATATTAAGTTGATATCGTGTATTTCATGGCATTTTTTGGTCATTTTGGTATAATCATAATTTTTGATGTGCAGTGGGGTGTTTGTATGTTTTGTATCTTTTTGTTTAGTATTAATTTCGTGTTCTAACAAAATTGCTTTTGTCCCTTGACAGTATTCTTTATTTATTGATGTATATGCTATTAGCATGTGGTTTGTCAGTCATTATAATTTTGGCCTCAAAAGGCTGTCATACCTTGTCATGTCTCCTGTACAAAGTCCTTGGCTGTTCAACTTATATATTACATCTGGAAAATATATGAAATAATAATGTTTTTGTTTTTTTTGGTTGTTTTTAACAGTGATTGCTGTGACTTAGTATATTGTACTAAAAGCTGTGACTCAATGTTTGGGATATATATATATATATATATATATATATATATATTTTAAATTTTTAAATTTTTATTTTTTAAATTTTTTAATGAAACCTTTTCATTTAAGGGTCATTACAAAGGAAATACATTTTTGCCACTGATTTCTAATACATTAAACTATTATATATTCATTTCCCCTAAGGAGTCTGAAGCTTATTTTAGTACATGATTCAGTGGAAATATAATTACATCTTTAAATATCATCAGTTAATAATTTAGGATCACTTGTCTGCCCTGTGCTGGGACAGAGTGCTATTGATCATGACTATGTACTGTAATTGGAATTACAGATAGATGATGAAAATGAAGAGGAATTATTAATCGTTGGAATCCTGTCTCAACATTTCTTATTTTCTTTCTTTCTTAAGATCATGTGTTAGATGTTCTTAGTTCTAAGTTTAAGCACCATTTTAACAGCAATAGGATCTTTCTCGTCTTAGGTAGCTTTGAGGTTTGTTGAGTGTCACTATGATAACTATTTACATTCTATAATACTGTAAAGCCACCAGCATATCAGGTAAGGTACACACGCTCTGTCAAACTGTTGTTCTGCTGTGGTTCGCACCCCTATTCCCCTTGAGGTGGAGAGCGGGCTCTTAGGCAGAAAGAGAAGAGGAAAGCACAGAGCTGTGGCACATTAGTGTGCCGTGAGCACTCTTCCAGTGTGCCGTGAGAAATTAAAAAAATTTACTGAATTGCTCAAAAAAAAATAATTATTTACAAGAAATAATGTAACTTTGTTCATTTATGTATGCCAGTGAGGCATAGTGACAGACAGAACAAATGAATGGTCTTCCATTTGCAGTAAGTACATACATTAATTAATGAATCCACTTTTTGTTTGTTGTTTGTTTGTGTGCCGTGAGATTTTTCAAGTGTAAAATATGTGCTTTGGCTCCATAAAGGTTGGAAATCACAGCTCTAGCAATTAGAGCAGTTTGAAATGACTAATAGAACAATAGTCCGATGCAATGACCAGTGTGCAAAGGGCCCCGAGCCTTTAAGAAATGTATGTAGTTTAAAGTGACGAGTAGTGCGATAATCTGGGACAATGTCGATTCTGCAAATGTTGCAGATGCTACTCAGGCAAATGAGTGGCCAGTATTGGTCAACAACAGATATGCAAATAGTGCAGTGTGGCGAGACTACTACAGTGAGTGCATGAGTAATGTATAATTGGTCTGACAGAAATGTGACAAACTCAAGACAAAAAATTGGCAGCATGTTGCAATGGAATTGTAAGTTAACTGTTTAAGAAGTTAATGGCAAGAGGGAAGAAGCTGTTGGAATGTCTGCTTGTTTTAGTTTGCATTGTTCAGTTGCGAGTCACTGATGGTGTAGAGGTACACTTGCCTGACTTTGGTGCGGGCAGCGTGGTATCAGTTCCCACTTAGTGACAATGTGAATGTGAGTGCGAATGGTTGCCCGTGTCTATATGTGCCCTGCGACTAACTGGCGACCAGTCCAGGGTGTAGTCCGCCTTTCGCCCGAAGTCAGCTGGGATAGGCTCCAGCACCCCGTGACCCTAACCAGGATAAGCGGTGTTGACAATGGATGGATGGATGGATGGATGTTCGGTAGCGCTTACCTCAGGGAAAGAGCTGGAAGAGGTGGTGACCAGGATGTGAAGGGTCCAAGAGGATTTTGCATGCTCTTGTCTTAGTTCTGGCAGCGTGCAAGTCCTCAAGGGTGGGTAGGGGGGTACCGACCATCTTTTCAGCAGTTTTGATTGTCCATTGCAGTCGGAATTTGTCCTTTTTTGTAGCAGCACCAAACCAGACTGTGGTGGAAGAACATAGGACTCATTTGATGACTGCTGTGTAGAACTGCCTCAACAGCTCCTGTGGAAGGCCGTGCTTCCTCAGAAGCCGCAGGAAGTACATCCTCTGCTGGGCCTTTTTGAGGATGGAGTTGATTTTGAGCTCCCACTTCAGGTCCTGAATGACATCTTAGGACAGAAGGGCGGATTTGCAAACAGCAGTATGGTTTCATGCCAAGAAAGAGTACCACAGATGAATTATTTGCCTTGAGGGTGTTGATGGAGAAGTACAGAGGTCAGAAGGAGCTACATTGTGTCTTTATAGATCTAAAGAAAGCCTATGACAGAGTACCCAGAGAGGAACTGTGGCACTGCATGCGAAAGTCTGGAGTGGCAGAGAAGTATGTTAGAATAGTACAGGACATGCATGAGGGCAGCAGAACAGCAGTGAGGTGCTGGCCTATACACTGTTTTTATAAAACAGTGTATAGGCCAGCCATGATGTACGGATTAGAGACAGTGGCACTGAAGCAGGAAGCTAAGCTGAAGGTGGTGGAAATAATGATGTTGAGGTTCTCTCTAGGAGTGACCAGGTTGGATAGGGCTATAAATTACCTCATCAGAGGGACAGCCAAGGTTAGATGTTTTGGAAACAAAGTTAAAGAGACCAGACTTCAATGGTGTGGACACATCCAGAGGAGAGATAGTGAGTGTATTGGTGGAAGGATGATGAGGATGGAGCTGCCAGGCAAGAGATCTCGAGGAAGACCAAAGAGAAAGTTGATAGATGTAGTGAGGGAACACAAGAAGGCAGTTGGTGTTAGAGAGGAGGATGTGGGAGATAGGTTTCCATGGAAAAGGATGACACGCTGTGGCGACCCCTAACGGGAGATGCCGAAAGGAAAAAAAGAATCTGATAATATCATCCGCTCTAATTTGAACTTGTATACAGTATTTCTTTTTTATTTTGAAGCCAATCGCAGGGCACATACAAACAACCAACTATTCACGCTCACATTCACACCTACGGGCAATTTAGAGTCTCCAATTCATGCATGTTTTTGGGATGTGGGAGGAAACCGGAGTGCCCAGAGAAAACCCACGCAGGCACGGGGAGAAGATGCATACACCACACAGGCGGGGCCGGGGACTGAAACCCAGTCCTCAGAACTGTGAGGCTGACGCTCTAACCAGTCGTCCACCGTGCCGCCTCAGGTGCATTGTAAAAGGTATATATCGTTAAAGTGCCTGTTCTGTGTTTCTGATTACAGGTCATAGACGGTGCTTTTTTTGTGTGGTATTGCTGGAATTTTGGGTTTGTCGTCTCTGAGTCACTGAGGTATTCCGGTAGCAATAAATAGTTTTGGTTTATGTGCATTTTCAACTGCTGTCAGGAAAAAAGGGAACATTTATCAAAGATACTACCAGGGACTTTGGCCACGATTCAGAACAGCATGCCTGCTGAGTAAACTTCTGGGCCATCTCCCGTTTATTTTATTTCACATTTATTTCCACTGTCAGCTGTTGTGGTGCCGTGTTTCAATAACATCTCAGTCGATGAACATTTAGAAGTGAACCACTCATGTTCAAAGGTTTTGAAATACATGGTGCCTAGATCCTCATTTAATTTAAAGGTGGACAATTTCCACACAATGAGACTCTTTTGTGTGTAACACTGATAGTCATAGCACAAGCAATAAAGCGAATGCAAGAAAAATCCTCTTTGCTTTCCATGGTTGCACATTCAGACCTGCAGGCCGCAGCCACCTTGTTGTTTTTACCTTTCAACACTTTACTTCCACTCCTCTATTCCACAGCATTTTCATTTCACAGGCTGCTTCTTCTCCCAACCATTTGACAGCAGTATTCATAAAACCTACAGTCTGTAACTTAACCTGGATGAAGCTACTCATGTAAGCTTGCATTAATTATCAAAAGCCTATTAATTTTCTCACACCTACAGTGGACATAAAAAGTCATTTTTGCAGCTGCAGCTTACTGCACTAGCCATGGTCCACAGAGAACTTCCACAGCATCAGAGGGATCTCATTGTTCAAAGGTATTAGTCAGGAGAGGGGTACAAGAATAATTTCCATAGTATTAAATATCTGTACCATGTAACACAGTGGAGACAGTCATCATCAAATAGAGAGAATATGGCCGTCTCTCCAAAACTTTTTTAAAGATGAGGAGAAAACTGGTCATGGAGGCTCCCAAGCACCTGACAGCTTTACTGGCTGTTTTGGAAATATGACAAACTACAATCTCCAATTGTATTCATGTGTCTGGGCTATGGTGCAGCTCCCAAATGCATTTGGGAAAATGTGTTGGTCTGATGAAACCACGATTGAACATTTTTTGGCCATAATTCCATAAGGTACAGTAAGTCTGGAATAAATACAACACCGCTCATCACCGAAGGAACATCATACCTACAGTGAAGCCTTGTGGTGGGAGCATCATGCTTTGGGGCTGTTTTTCTTCAGCTAGAACTGGGGCAGAAAAGCTGCCACACACCGAGCAATGTGGCTGAACCCGACTGTGTGCACAGTGTGCGTGGTTTGGCAACTGTTTTCATGAGTGGCCGATCAGTTGGCCACTTTTTTTGTGGCGATACAAAATTTTAATTGCCGGCGCACACCGTTGCAGCATCAAAGATTACAGCTAATCAAAAGGCAAATCAGCTTTCACTCACACTTCTGAAGGTTATTGTGCATGCGAGAACATTCATTTGCATGTGTCCGCAGATACTCACCTGTGGGACTTGGTGTGGGGACACTCAATCATTGCGATAAATAACTCATAACTATGTGAACTTCCTGTGTATCCACTCACTTGCACTCTATTTCTAAAGATGTTTAGAATTTACATAGCCAGTCCCACCACACTTCAGTTGTACAGCCGGGTTCACGACCCTTGTCCTGCATGCTTCCCCTCCTGTCCTTGTCCTGTCCAGCCCGGTCCTATTTTGTCCTGTCCTTCCTTCACAGCATGTAGCGCTACTGCCCCATACAACACTCAAATCTTATGTGTCATTTTATTAGGCATACAATGATTTACTTTCCTCATCTTTATTACAGCTAATGTCCTATCTTTTGCTATCTTCTCTTCCTATATTATTTAGTTATCTTTTCACTGTCCCTCCCCTTTAAAATTTTGATGTGTCCGACTGAAATTTTCAATAAAAATCCATCAGAATACAAAAAACTACAGTGGCTTCTTAAAACCTCTACTGTGGCACAGTAAAACTGTTCCGGCATAAAAGGGATACAGATCCTCCTTTCTGTTTGACCTAACAGCCGAACAGGGCAAAAAATAAATAAAAAGCAAAATAATCTGGAGCATGGGGAGTGTAGTGTTAGATCCTTTACCAGGATAGGAACATAGCAAAGAGCAGCTCACTCAATGAAGGTTTCGCGCTGTTCTATTTCTATTTTGGAATGCTGTCGGTAAATACGTGCTGCAAACCGAAGGACCATTTATCGCCCTGAGCCACAACATGCAAGAAGTAAATACACCCTAAGGATGTACTTTCTTCGGATACTGAAATAACACCCTGTTGAGACACTTTTGTGTGCATCTATCACTGCCTGGAGTAGTTCTACCACAAAAAAGGACAAATACAATGGTCAATAAGGACTGCAGAAAGAATTGTCAGAGGTTCCCTAACTATCATTAAGGGCACCCTTAAAGAACAGGCCGGATTTACCCTGCAGCTCCATCCATCCATCCATTTTCTGAGCCACTTATCCTGACAAAGGTCGCGGGATTGCTGGAGCCTATCCCAGCTATCATCGGGCAGGAGGCGGGGTACACCCTGAAGCGGTTGCCAGCCAATCACAGGGCACATATAAACAAACAACCATTTGCACTCACATTCACACCTACGGGCAATTTAGAGTTGTCAATTAACCTCGCATGCATGTTTTGGGAGGAAACCGGAGTGCCCGGAGAAAACCGACGCAGGCACGGGGAGAACATGCAAACTCCACACAGGTGGGGCTGGGGATTGAACCCCGGTCCTCAGAACTGTGAGGCAGACGCTCTAACCAGTCGCCCACCGTGCCGCCCACTGCAGCTCTAACTGCCTAAATGTTTAATTAGTACATGTATTAGATTTACATGTATTTTGTGATGAATCAATGCATTGGGGATGTGGGGCCTATATAGAAATGTATAGTTTTATATATATTATTTCTATCAGACATCAGTCATGGCTGTCTCAGTTCATGCTGAGACAGAGCCTGACGTTTGTAAAAGAAGACAGGGAAAGCAGAATAAAACATTATCCTTCCTACATGCAGTTAGCCAAGCCATGTTGCCAAATCAGATCCTGAAAAAAGTCTTTGGACTGCTTATTATTTGTGATGTTTTGCTGATCAGGTTCGCATTTGATGACAGATGGATGTGACGTAGGCCCCATGGCGGGAGACTGGTGGTTTGTAACTCCAGCTGCATTCAGTCCTGGCGCAGTAGATCTGTGCCCCTACATGCTATCGTGTGTATTAGATGGGAGCTACTGCGGATGTAGAACTTTTAACAATAGTCAATGGGTAAAGATTTTGTGCGCAGGTTGGAAACGTCACAAATCTGACAGCACGAATCAACTTTATTCATTCATTCATTCATTTCCCTAACCACTTATCCTCACGCGGGTCGCGGGCGTGCTGGAGCCTATCCCAGCTGTCATCACGCAGGAGGCGGGGTACACCCTGAACTGGTTGCCAGCCAATCGCAGGGCACATGCAAACAAACAACCATTCGCACTCACAGTCATGCCTATGGGCAATTTAGAGTCTCCAATTAATGCAGAAACCGGAGTGCCCGGAGAAAACCCACGCAGGCACCGGGAGAACATGCAAACTCCACACAGGCAGGTCGGGGATTGAACCCTGGTCCTCAGAACTGTGAGGCTGACGCTCTAAGCAGTCGGCCACCGTGCCGCCCCGAAACAACTTTACTCATTATTAATATTTATCCTGCTTATATAAAAAGAGATATTGAGCATATATTTTCAAATACATTCGCTTTATTGACTTTTTATTTAAAAAAAATTGTGGTGAGTGCTGAGGCGGCGCCCTATTGCCCTCTATCGGCAAGCTGCCACTGGAAACAACTCACGTGTACGTGCGCAAAATGCTCTTAGATGGCTAAACAAGGGTAAATAAGCTGCAACAACATGGCACAGAAATACAATACAATCATAAAGTGTATTTAAAGTGACTTATCTAGCATGCCGCTTGGGTTTTTGAGGTAGTTAAACAGGAGGATGAGCATATTGTTTTATTGGTGGCTAGTGTTATTTGACCCACGACCCTGGTGAGGAGAAGCGGCTTAGAAAATGGATGGATGGATGGATATTATTTGAACCATTACTGCCCATCAAGTCAATCAAGGAGGCAAAGGCTTTTATGGCTTCTGTTTAATTTTGTCCCGCATAATATGAAAATGATGCAATTTTATTTTATAGCCTACTCAAGCTAAATTGACAAACAAAATTAGTTAGACAGTACTCCTAGAATGCACTTTGTTTTGATGACCTTTTAGGCCGTTATGTTTATAACTGGTGATGACAAAACCTGCTCAGTTTTTACATGACATATTATAAGCAATAGTAAAGTCATTTTGTGAGGGTCACATATTTACACAGGCTCTCCATATTGGGGTGCAACCAGACAAGTATGTTTGTAGCCTGTCAACTTTACTTATTTACTGCTGTTGTTTTCCCTGAAGATACTGAACAAAAGGATAACACTAGAGTGGAAATGCTTTGATAATAGGATTCTCTTCTTCCCTTTTGCCATTTCTCTGTTAATCACGTTTGTCACAGCGGATAATGGGAACGGAATCAAACAAACAGACAAACACACCAAAGCAGCACGCTTCTTTCCAACCATGACTTACTGCTTATTATTCTGATATACAGAGATGCCAAAGAGAGCGTTGATTCTACCAACTGCATTTTATTTTTCATTATACAGTACAGTATCTGTCTCGCATCTGGGTAATCAATTGCTTTTTAAAATATGTATAGTGCTAGTATGAATTTCATTTAATTATCATTGTACTCATCCTGCAAATTCATGCATGCATACTGACCAGGGTTTTAATGTGGAGTCCCAACCAATCAATATGATTAGCTCCAGATTGCATCCTACTGATGAGAAAACTGCCCAGCTTTTCGAAATCAATGATGCCCTAAACTTTGCAGTGGTTCATTCAGTAGCAAATTAAATACAATTCTTTTAATTTCCTTTAAAAAACAAAAACTACTAAGTGCACTTTCTGTTATTACTATGGTGCTTTTTATTATGAATGCAGATTATTTTGCACACTTGGTACTGTGATCACATCACTCCTTTCACTCCATGAAAAATACTGCACTCCCCTGTAAATACTTATTGCTAATAAGATTGTCTGATAATGTGTTTGTACTTCATAGATTTAAAACAAAAATATTCCTCTCCTTATTACTGCTGGTCTTAGTCGCCACTTGAATTTCATTGTTAGGATTAAAGGATCTTTTGTTTAATGTTTTTTTTAATTTCATTACAACCATACAGTTAATTATGTAATGAACTGATAACATGAATATTCAGTTCAAGTGATGCTTTACTGTTTATTTTATTGTATAATTGTTGCCATATCCTTTACTCTGCATGTGTATCCTCTCCCCCAGGAACCAGTGATCCATATGTCAAGTTCAAGATTGCAGGAAAGGAGGTGTTCAGGAGTAAAACCATCCATAAGAACCTCAATCCAATGTGGGATGAAAGAGCAACTCTCCTGGTGGAAAGCCTGAGGGACCCGCTGTACGTCAAGGTACAACCTATTCGTCAAGCATCAAATACAATATACTGTATAGGCCTATCTCAAGTAGTGTTTGTTGTACCTGAACAAAATACAATTTCCCATTTAAACCTGTTGAAATCATGTATGTCCAGGACTTTATATGCTTATTGTTGGTGCTTTTATCTCTCTGTAGGTTTTTGACTATGACTTTGGACTTCAGGATGACTTTATGGGATCAGCGTATCTCTTCTTGGAGTCACTAGAACATCAGAGGTCTGATTTCTTTAAAAAAAATTTTTTTTTTAGATTTTTTTTCACTCTAGTGTACCTTACATATTCTCCTCACTATTCTTTACTTGTAGTCAGTGCATTGTCTGCTCTAAAGGGGTTTAAAAATCTCCTGTTCCATGCTCACATCATATGAAAACAGCTGTTTTTCACAATTCCTAAAACACGTTTCTTGAAACCTCCACCCATTTTCTCAAAACCTTAAACGCAAATCCAAAAATTCAAACTATATTCACAAAACCCAACTCTTCCTGCAAAACCAAACTATTCCCTCAAAACAGACCTTGAGTCAATCAAAAGGAAAAGCACCAATGAACAGTCATTACACACAACATAGAAAAAGGAAAACACAATGATATGACCATAAAGTTGTTGAAATCATGTTTAGTGTTCACATTAGAAAAACATTTTGCAAAACTGTTTAGGACTTGTTGTGAGAAAAAAATCTAAAAGTACTAGGCGTACAAGTATAATGGAATGTATTGAAATACATTTTTGTGTCCTGCACTCTATACAGTCATATTGTAAACATGTACATAATGGAAAGAGCAGTTACCTGTTCACGTCTCTGAATCTTCGGAATAAAGTGGTGGATACAGTGAATCTGCTTAGGTTAGCTGCACTGGCTATAGTCCCGCTTCCCTCATTGTCAAACCGTGGACAGGAACATGGTCTATGAAAGTTGCCCGTATTTATTTTTTTCAGTTTTACTGTGCTTATACCATTCTGCAACACAAGTGCATCAGTGTTTAAACTGAGTTTTAATGTGTGAAAATATGTTTGCAAGTTGCGTCTAAATAGGTGAAAAGCATGCTTAAGGTTTTCCCAAAAGGGTGACCAATTCAATAACTGGGTTCAAGACATTGAGCATTTGGTTCAGGCAATAGGGTTTTGTTTTTGAACAATTGAGAAATACTGGAGCCACCCTTCAGTAGTTTAACAAGTGGTCTCTTGCTGCCCTCATGTGGAAACCTTTGAAAACACATGCCAAGATAAATATAAAATATGACGTTTCACATTACAGGAAAAACTTCTAAAAATAAGTTTATTTATTTATTTGCATATTTTTAAATGCAATCTAGTGCACCATTATAAAGCATCCTGGTAACATATGTTTCAAAAGAGTATTAACAATTTTAAGTTTATTTTGTTTTTGTCACATTGTGAAAAATACAGTCAGTTCTCAACACATTTCTTGTCATAATTTCCAGATAAAAAAAAGACACCATTGCACCAAATAGAAATTCACTTATCACTTAACTGTAAAATGCAAATATGTTGATAATGTGTAGAATAATATATGTAAAAATGATATGTTTTTAAACACCTTACCGTGTTTTAATTGTATATATACGGTGAAAATTAGTTGGTTTATTTTATTTATTTATTTATTCATTCATTTATTATTTATTTTTATTTATTTACTTTTATTTTATTTTATTATTTGGATGAGGGATTTTGTACTTGCAATAAGAGGAACACACACTATTGTCAAGGAATTTCATATTTCATATTCAGAGAAATGGACAAGCCAATTTCATATTTCACTGGCAGGGTAGATGACTGGTTAGCACATCGACCTCACAGTTCCGTGGTCCCGGGTTCAAATCCAGTCTTCCCTTGTGGAGTTTACATGTTCTCCCTTTGCCTGCTGGCGTTTTCTCTGGGTACTCCGGTTTCCTCCCACATTCCAAAAACATGCAAAAAATTGTCCGTAGGTGTGAATGTGAGTGCAAATAGTTGTTTGTATGTATTTGATTTGCTGGCGACGAGTTCAGGGTGTACCCCGCCTCTCGCCCAAAGTCAGCTGAGATAGGCACCAGCATGCCCGCGACCCTAGTGAGGATGAGCGGTTAAGAGAATGGATGGATGGATACATTTTAAATGGCTAATAGAATAGAAAAATGACTCGTAATCAGATCTAATGTCGTTTGTTGGAGATTTTAAACTAAACAAAATTAGTTAGACAGCAATCTCCGCCCTACATCATTGAAATGTCTATGCCAATGTGTTTTGGAAGGTTTGGTTTAAGGTTATGACATTAATGGTGGCCAAAGAGGATCCCCCATAAACTATTACTTTAAATACTTTTTATTAGCTTTATTTAGTAGCATCATACTTTTTTGGCTTTGGCTGTGCATGCATTTGGCATCCTGCATGGCTACTCATACACATTATTCATTGAAATTTTGGATTTTAATGAGCCTGTATTAATGTACTCCCTTGTAGAACACTGGAAGTTACCCTGGACCTAAAGGACCCGCATTATCCAGACCATAATCTAGGCAGCCTGGAGCTTTCAGTCACTTTATCACCACGAGAGGGAGACATGAGAGATGCAGTAAGAAAACTTAAATGTTATAAAAGTTATCTGAATATTTTGGCTTCATTCATGCTCAGTTACTGGAAACTCTTCAAATCAACAAGCGCATACTGTATGCACAAACGGCAATGTAATTAACATGTCGGTGTAAAAGTTTCATGTTCAAAGAGCACTGGATATTTGCTCATGCGCTAAATTCTACCGAGTTGCATTTATTTCTGTTCAATTATTTGTCTGCCTAATTGGACCTCTGCATGTTCGACCCAGAACAAGGCGGAATCATGAGGGAAATACTTTATTCCTTTTGATCTGATGTCTTAATTTTGCTGCTTATTTAGTTCTGCAGTTCAGAGAGTCCACACTTGACACAACAAGTAAACTATTTGGGTTAAGCACCGTTTTGGATCTCTCCAACTGCGAAGACAAGAGTACAAGGTTGTATTTGTGCATTTTGATGACAATATCTGTTGTCATCTATCAGGTTTTAGGGGTAGGAGAAAGATGCTCCTGGGAAATTATTAATTATTTGACTTAGAGTTTCTCTAAAATTTATATTGACAACAAAAATAATCTAAACATTGTGTATGGTAAATCCTTGATTATCATCAGCTCATGACAGAACCAAAGAGTACCTCCAACATTAAAAGAAACATATCAAGTTCCCCAGTTTGAACCAGTGAGTCTTAACAAAATGCATGCAAAAATCTAAAGTAGAATCATGGCTTGTTTTTTGTTTTTTAGGACTAAAAAGACAAACAGGTGCCAGTCTCTAATAAACGATTTCACCATTATTGCAATAAAAATACATGTTTTTCAGTGTGTGCATGTTTGTGTTTGTAAACAACACACAAGGCAAGTTGGTCCTGCCTTATTCCCATGCATGACTGACAAATGCCTCACTTTCCTAATCTAACCCCCCACTCCCACACCTTTTCACCCTCGGCCCACTACTGCCATTTGAACACCTCACGTCACCTTCCTTCCCTTTAACCTGTGCCCCTGCAGCTTCAAGTGGGAAACAGTGGGGGGTGCTCTGTAACCGCTTTGTCTCATTCACAGACCATGCTTTTGAGAAGGAACTGGAAACGATCTAGTAAGGTAAACTAAAAACGCATGTAATCCCTCCAACCAACACTACTGCTCCTCACCTGTACCCTCACTTTTTTCACTGGTGTCCTGGTGGTACATGGATGGATTGTCTCCTTTTCTCTGTCTTCTCATCCCTGTCCCTCCCTCTGTACTAGTGGCAACTTTTCTTTCATGGTTAGCACTGTCATCGCTTTATTTTCCACAAGCTGCAATATAAAACATATTACTATTCCACCCTTTGAATGTTGCATGCAGGAACCGTTTCAGTTTTTAATCCAAGTCCTCTGATTGAGAAACTAAATTTATGTAAAAATATGATGCAATGATCGAACAAATGTTTATTTTTACATATTATGACCATTTTTGGGCTTTTTAATTAGAACCATTCCTCTGATGTTTTATTTGTTTTTAGAATTGATCAAATGTTGTGGGTTCCTGTCCCTGCTATTTCATTGCAGCTGTTGTAAGAAAATAAAGCTGTTGTTTTACTTTCATGGAGCTTAAAGGAGTCATTTATGGCAAATCAACTGTGCTTATAAGACTGCATGTTGATCGACAATGCAAGATGGTTTTAGGAGCCATTCTGTATCTATAGTACGTCCCTTCTTGTGGCTGTTAGATGAACACAAAGAAGCACGTTTTTCTTTCTGCTTCACCATATTGACTCATGCATGCAGCATCTGTCTGTTTTGCATAGCACACAGAAAGTGCAGGTACTCACTTAAATTGGTATTTTTGACATGTTTAGTTTAGATATTGTCATGTCAAGGTGGTTAATGTTGACTCTTGCAAAGTTGCAAAACACAAATTCTGTTGAACTACTATCATAAGTAGATGAAAAATATTGAGACACCTGCATAAACTGACAAAGGGAAGATATTTGCTTGGTTTTAACTCCTCAGCATCCAATTTCTTTTAATGTCCCTGTAAAGTAAACATAAATATGTCTTGTAAATTTGACACACAACAGAGTAGTGTTGTTAACAACACTGCCAAATGTGAGTGATGAAAAAAATTGCCAAGCATATAAAGCGAGGCTTCAAAATCGGGAAAAACCTCCCTCTCATACGCTATGGGCGTGTCCGCTGAATGCGTGAAAGCACAAGCTGTTTTGTAAATTGTGGCATTCATTTTTGGTGTGAGGCGGCACGGTGGCCGACTGGTTAGAGCGTCAGCCTCACAGTTCTGAGGACCCGGGTTCAATCCCCGGCCCCGCCTGTGTGGAGTTTGCATGTTCTCCCCGTGCCTGCGTGGGTTTTCTCCGGGCACTCCGGTTTCCTCCCACATCCCAAAAACATGCATTAATTGGAGACTCTAAATTGCCCGTAGGCATGACTGTGAGCGCGTATGGTTGTTTGTTTCTATGTGCCCTGCGATTGGCTGGCAACCAGTTCAGGGTGTACCCCGCCTCCTGCCCGATGACAGCTGGGATAGGCTCCAGCATGCCCGCGACCCTAGTGAGGAGAAGCGGCTCAGAAAATGGATGGATGGATTTTCGGTGTGGCGAGGCTTAGCAAGCTAGTTAACTGTACGCTGTAGTGGTAGAAATGGGCCTAGTAATAATAACAACCAGGTAACACACAATTGTGCAGGATAACCACTGATGGTGTTGTTGACCAATACTGGCCACTCATGTGGTTGAGAATTATCTGCGCCATTTGCACAATTGACACTGTACCAGACTATTGCTCTATTAGTCTTTTCAAACTGCTCTAAATTGCGAGAGGATTCTGCATCATTCAAAAAAAACAAACAAGTATCTGCATTGCCATATTACTGGTAAGCATTCATTGCTCAGTGACTCTCCGTACTGTGTTTTTATGTTTTTATGTCGCAAAAGTATTTTTTGTCAAATCTGTTGTCGTACTAGAGCGGCTCCAAATACCGGAGACAAATTCCTTGTGTGTTTTTGAAATACTAGGCAAATAAAGATGATTCTGATTCTGATTCTGATTCTAATGAAGGTGCTCAAGTTCTTCTGTAGTGGAGGAGGTGGTACTCATGGTGGATGACCAAGTGCATTACAGGGCACCCTTTCAGCCATGCCCAAAAAAATCTGAAAAACTGCAATTATGAAACACTTTAACACCACAATCCAGTCCTACATAGTTCTCAGTCTTTGCACGTTTTTTAACAATTATCTTCAAACATTTTTGGATCTTTAAGATTTTAGAGGGGAAGGCGCAACTTTCATCTTTTGGATGGTTGGTCCTGGTTCAGCTCAAAAGGTGTACGATGGGGTTGAGGTCAGGGGCTTCAGAGGCTTCCTCACCAGACTCTTCCAGCCTTGAAAGCCAAGACTCCATGTTACAGTGGGGCACAGTCATACTGGAACACGAACAGGGAGGGTTATTCCAGCAAGCAGTTTCAACATGCTCTTAAGCTAAAGTTCTGAGTTGACTTCCTTGAACTCAAAAAACTGGGATCATTCAGGTCCAGAACACCTGATTTGAATTAGTTCAATCATGTCTTAAGTACGCTCACCTTGAGCTAAGCTCGTGCACTGCCACAACAAACGGACATCAGCAATGGAGCCCCGATACAGTATGTCAGTTCATGGAAACAGACATGCCAAGTTACTTACTTCCCCGTTGGAATTAGAGGTGCTAATGGGGGCGTAGCGTAATAGGAAAATATATTCTGTAAAATAAAATTACAAAAATAGAAAATGAATAAACATGAGCGGCACGGTGGGCGACTGGTTAGAGCGTCTGCCTCACAGTTCTGAGGACCGGGGTCAATCCCCGGCCCCGCCTGTGTGGAGTTTGCATGTTCTCCCCGTGCCTGCGTGGGTTTTCTCTGGGCACTCCGGTTTCCTCCCACATCCCAAAAACATGCATGGTAGGTTAATTGAATACTCTAAATTGCCCGTAGGTGTGAATGTGAGTGCGAATGGTTGTTTGTTTGTATGTGCCCTGCAATTGGCTGGCAACCAGTTCAGGGTGTACCCCGCCTCCTGCCCGATGATAGCTGAGATAGGCTCCAGCACTCCTGCGACCCTAGTGAGGAGAAGTGGCTCAGAAAATGGATTAATGGATAAACATGAACACATTTTAACCAATAAAATATTAATTCATTCCTGTTTTGAATTGTATTATTTCAAATTAATGTAATAATAATTATTGGAGCAATGACTGAAATTAAAAAATGTCAAATGTACAGGTATATGTAAAATTGTTTTAGTAATGTTAATTACTTTTATTGACAATAAATCAGGTATTTAATTTTTATTAATATTCAACTAATCAACCAAATTATTACAAAATCGATAAAATGAAAAAAATACATTTAATCAACCCGTTTTTGGAAAATTGGCTAAATTGATGCAAAAAACAAAACAAAATGTGTGACTCTTGTAAATGCTGAGACTGGATTAAATAACAGAGGGTCCCCCTGTACCTTGCCCAATCCTGGATTAGCGTGTCTATTATGATGTAATTTAATGTATGAAACATAAAGTTTGAGTTTAGATAAATGATGTGTACATCAATCAACTGCAATCCTGTGGAACTATTTTTCTTACACCATCACAATTAACAGGTGTTTTAACTAACTTCTGACTACTTTATGCAATATGCTTTGCATCGACACAAAACATCCATTAGCAAAAAAATAGAAAATAAAATAAATTGTACCAAGGTCAATGCAAGTCTGCAGTGTGTGAGATTAGACATAGATGGCCGGAAGATATATGACATAGGATGTACGAAATTTGATGAAAAGCAATACTGTTCAATAAGTGTTTAGTTTGGTAATGCTAGCATGTCATTTTAGATTTAGTCATGCCTCAATATTGATGGGATCGCAGAGAAATTGACAAGCCATGTACGAAATTCAGGATTTAGCATACAAAACTGTTAGCGGCAGGTTAGGTTCGCAGACTTTTCTCTTAGCCAAATTTCTCTTTGAAACGCATTGATCAGGCTTTCCCCTCAACTCAGGCTCAGCTTCCTCTGAGTTTTCACTTACACCTGCTCGCAGGCCCCAGGCCTTCCCCAAATAGTTAGCACAAATTTAGAAGCATGGAAAATGGAGTTCGTCTCAATACATTTGTCCACATATTGTCCATACATTCTAGTACTAAACTAACAGATGGTCTTGAGAAAGGCTTCAGATAATGTTACTCCCTTCCTCTTGACCAACAATTTTGAGACACAGATACACATTTGGAGTGTGCCTGGTTGAAGCTGGGCAGACGTCCAGCTGTATTGTGCCTTTGAAGTCTGCCAACTGGGCCACCGCGCCTGCGAGTCGGGAATACGCGCAAACACTAACGAACTTGCCAACCCTCCCAGAAAAAGGCGCTACTCTTGACTCCCTCCCTGCCTTCTTGCTTAGCTGCACACAGTGCACAGTTTTATTTTTACACAAACTCTTTTTTTAATGAAGCGTTGAACATACATGAGAAGATGCAAACTCTTCAAGAAATACTTTGCGATAGTAATTATGAGTCAGAGGCAGATTAAATCCAGGTCTCTATCTTCACCACTTGGCAACTTCTTTTTTTGGCCCTTCAGACATTTTTCCTCTTCCAAAGGGCCTATAAAAGTTGAACTGTGTACGAATATAAAGGTAGATTTGTTTTTAGACTTCCAGCCCCTCTGAACGTCACTGTGCACGATCTCTCTCCTGCTGTGCTCTGGCACGGAGATACGGATTCTTAGAGTAAATAGCCCTTTTTTTTCTTTTTTTCCAGCAACCAGAAATATGTAGTTACAAAACAACGGAACAATGAGATTGTTGCTCGAGTACAACATAACGGCGCCCTCGAATCATTAGCATGCAATGCCATATAGCATAAATTCAGTTGTAGAAATTGGCAGACGTGGAAGTATTTGCATGGGAGGTTAGCTGAACTGCGAGGAGCCATTCGCAGTGTTTAATGTCTGGAGAATAAAAATGAAGAGGCTCCGTCTCCAGATCAAAGGGCTGTGCTTGTGAGGCAGGGTTTGTTCGGAGTTTAATGAAATTCATCTGCAAAACAAAAGCTATGCTAATAAATTCGCCCTAACAAGAAAGAAGATGGATGAAAAGAGGGGGAGGGAGAAATTTGTTGCGGTGAAGGATATTATAATGATTCAAAGAGAGGTTAAATAGGCCTGTAAGTGGTGGGAAAACAGACTTAAATAGGTTGGACCGACACTTTATAAGATGGACTGCTAAAATTAGAATCGTTAGTTGCTCTGTGTTTCAAACCTATTCTTGGATTAGACAGCAATGAATTACTCTATCAACTTTTGTTTTTCCATTGTACTTTTCTGTGACATAAAATGATTTATACACAGAACACTGTTTCAGACGAAGAAGTATTCTAATGGTGTTTCTGAAGCTAGTCCTTCATGTAAATGACGGCAACTAGCCTGTCAACTCTCACAAAATGTGCCTTTTCGTCCTGTGATTGACTTTCGACCAGCCCTAGATGTTTTCTGCCTTTCACCCTTACTCAGCTGACCCTGAACAAGTTAAGTTATATAGAAAATGGATGTGAGGTTAAAAAAAAAGCTCCAAATTCAAGGGTTAATTTGGTTGACATATTCCATTGTGGATTCAAGTGATTTCATGTGTGTTTAGTGTTCTTCATCATTATTTGCTGTTTCCCAGTCAATAAAACGTCTTAAAGTTCAGTATGCGCGTTAATGTACGTACATATGTATGTCTGCGTGTGCATTTATGGTTGTGTGAATTTTCTGTTTGCCTACGACAGTGTCAGAGTATGCGGCTGTCAGATCTACACAGAAAAGCTCAGCTGTGGAGGGGCATCGTCAGCATCAGTCTGATCGAAGGTCGCGGCCTCCAGCCCATGGATACCAATGGCCGAAGCGACCCTTATGTCAAATTTAGGATGGGCCACCAAAAGTACAAGAGCAAGGTAAACCCATTACTGTTCAATAATATTTTTTACATATAAACTGAGACTTATGCACAATATAATACATTCATTGAATTGCATTTATTTTTTGTGGACTCAGACAATTCCCAAAACATTGAATCCTCAATGGAGAGAACAATTTGACTTTCACATGTATGAGGAGCAAGGAGGCTACGTGGACATTACTGTCTGGGACAAAGATGCTGGCAAGAAAGATGACTTCATGGGAAGGTACAAGGATCTCTTTCAGTCTTCTAAGTTATTATTTGGTTTCCATCCCCAGGCCTTAGACAAATACAAAGTGCTGTATAGTATGCTATATTACCAAAAGTATTCGCTCACCTGCCTTGACTCGCACGTGAACTTAAGTGTCATCTGATTCTTAGTCCAGAGGGTTCATTATGACGTCGGTCCACCCGTTGCAGCTAATAACAGCTTCAACTCTTCTGTGAAGACCTTGCACAAGGTTTATGAGTTTTTAATGGGAATTTTTGACCATTGTTCCAGAAGCACATTTGTGAGGTCACAAACTGACAAGAAGGCCTTGCTCTCGAGGACTTTTCACACTGCACTTCCTCAGTATGAAAATCCCCCGCGTCAAAGCGCAACTATGACGGCAACGGTGGTGCGGCCATCCCATATTTGGAAATGGTCACATAACAGCCTCAAGGAAGTCGGGAGGCTTTCCCCACTGAGTGAACCGCAATTCTGCGATATGTCTTTGTCATTGTTGGAAAAGAAAGCCCTAACTTTGCTTATTTTAAGGGGGAGGAGGTAACGCAGCAGCAAAAAAAAAAAAAAAAATGGCAAGGGGAATATCCCGTACTAATTTTACGGCAGCATTTAGGAGTTTAAATTCGTTTGTGAGCATTCTAGTTCCAGGAAAAGCGCTTCAAGGCGTATTGCAGGCTGGGCTTTGAAAGCCTCCCGCAGAGATGTCTTGGTATATTATTTTTCTATTGGCTCAAAGTTCAGGATTGTGGGGCACCACAATTATTATGCCTTCCTCCTTTTCCCCCCTTGCCATTTACAGTACAAGTCCGCCAAAACAACACTCAGAAATAAGTCCGCCAGCCCCGCTCCCATTGGAGGAGCTTTTTGATGTCACTATGTCAACGCTTCAGAATAGAACAATTTTCTATCCGTTGACGCGACACTGAGCATCAGACGCCTGCTTTGACGCGACGCTTGGCGTCACATCAAAAAGCGCTGACTTTCCCTCAGCACACACACAATGAATGCGAAAGCCGAGGGTGTCAAACACTTTGCCAACTGCAGTGTGAAAAGGCCTTCAGTCGCCGCTCTAATTCATTCTATCGGAGTTCTATCGGGTTGAGGGGAGAAAGGAATTGTCCAAAATCTCTTAAATATTTTGGACAATTCCATGCTCCCAACTTTGTGGGAACAGGTTGGGGATGGCAGGAGGATCTGGATGGGAGAGTTGGTGTGGATTAACTTGACTGGTCTGAACGGAGCCCTGACTTGAACCCGCTAGAACACCTTTAAGATGAATTAGAGCGGAAGTTGAGAGCCATGCAGGCCTTCTCGTCCAACATCAGTGTGTGACCTCACAATGCACTTCGGGAAGAAGGGAAAAAAAATATTACATTCCTAAACATTGTGGAAAGCCTCCCCAGAAGAGTTGAAGCTGTTGCAAAGGGGGAACCAATATCATATTAAAACCAATGGATTAAAAATGGGAGGTCACTTAAGTAAATTTTTGAGTCAAGGCAGGTGAGGGAATACCTTTGTTAAGTAAATTGAGGAAGACGTTTCTTTTTGTTCCAACCACAATAATCACTCTGGATATAATCTGCAGAGCCCTCAAATGCACTCGAGGCTAGGGATTGGGAACTAAGCTCATAATACAACATTTGACAGTTAATATACTATACTGTATGATATAAAAAGTTTCCCACCCGTGCTTTAGGCCCCAAAAAGGGGAATTCATGGTCACACATGGAATTTCTGTGTATTTTGCTTGGTTTATATTTCTGTTCTCAGTGATAACATGTATAGTATTTAAAGTCTTTTTGATGAGATGTGATGACATTATTTCACCACAGCTTGTATGGTTGTCCTTTAGGTGTACAATCGACCTCTCCCTCCTGAGTAAAGAACACACACACAAGCTGGAGTTGCCACTCGAGGAAGGTGAAGGCGTGTTGGTGATGCTGGTGACGCTCACAGCCTCTGCTGCTGTCTCCATCTCAGACCTGTCAGTCAACGTGCTGGACGACCCGCATGAGAGGCACCAGATCAAGCAAAGATATGTGGGTTGTTTCTTTTCGCCTTCATTTTTCGATATTAGCGGCAAGTGAATGTATGTAGACAATATAAGTCCAAGATAGACATACAGCGGAATCTCTAAGGTGGAAAACAATCTACGTGATGTTGGTCGGCTTATAATTAAAACATTTCTCAAAGGAAATTTTCTCTTTGCCATCACTGACTAAACACACTTGGGAGTTAATCCTTTAACTTTTTCACTACCTTTCGTCATATATTTTATTTTACATGAAACCACACACCACCTAAAAAAGTATATATGCTGAAATAATGATGGTCTCGTCTCAATTTACTCACAAATGGTGATTTTTGGACTAAATAAGTGAAATTAAATAATTTCCCACACCGCAGCGGTTGGCCATCACTGCTTTAGATTCTTACAAAGCTCAAATGTCATGCAATGCCTTTTTGGGGTGTTTGTCTTTCTAAAGTCCACTGTATTTTAGGTGGGGTTCCTTTGTCCATTTATATAAATAATAACATCTAATCTAATCCAACCCTCAACCCAAAATGCTATGAAATGGTCAATTCACCTAATAGTTTTAACTGGGAAAATACAAAGTTGTCAGATCACTATGTCCACGCCACATGCTGGTTTGGTTCTGAGGATGAGATTCACACATAATTCTTATGCTATTAGTTTGTGTTGTGCATTTATAATAAATAGGTGTTGGCTCAGCGTGTTTGTAAAATGTCTGCACTTGTTAAGTTGCCACTCAATTGCAAAAGAGTGACCTGAGGGCCTCATCTGCCCCAGAGACCCTCCACTTAACACAAAGCATTCACTTTTCCTTTTTCTTAGCCTGATTAACCCTTCATATCCGAACATCCTTGCTGCTTGCCCCAATTGACATACACAGGCACACATGCTGTCAGTCAGGCAATTATACAAAATTAAAGAAATGTATTGCTACATAGTTTTAGAAGTGGTGTAGAACTCCATTGCATAATATTTTTTGGTTTCAGTTTTTATTTTGGTGACTGTCATGGTGTATAAATGGGTGGCTCCAAAATATTAAGACTGTTCCTCAACCAGCGGCACAGTTCTGAGGACCGGCGTTCAATCCCCGGCCTCGCCTGTGTGGAGTTTGCATGTTCTCCCCGTGCCTGCGTGGGTTTACTCCGGACATTCCGGTTTCCTCCCACATCCCAAAAACATGCATGGTAGGTAATTGGCGACTCTAAATTGCCCGTAGGTGTGATTGTGAGTGTGAATGGTTGTTTGTTTGTATGTGCCCTGCGATTGGCTGGCAACCAGTTCAGGGTGTAGCCCGCCTCCTGCCCGATGATAGCTGGGATAGGCTCCAGCACGCCCGCGACTCTAGTGAGGAGAAGCGGCTCAGAAAATGGATGGATGGATGGATGTTCCTCAACCTTCATAACCTCGGAGTGCCTTATTATTGGCTGGTTGCAAGAAGTCGGCCACTCGCCTCAGCACTGCAGCAACGCCGTATGATCAGAGGGGGGAGCTCTATGACCGAGAAAACCCACTGTGGCCCTCTGCGCTCACAAAACGGGGGTTTGGAGTGTGTGTGTAATAGGGGGCGAGAGGTAAAGGCTGAGGGTTGCACTGGTAGGGAAGGCGTGTAAAATGAAAAGAAAATGCTATTTCACCTCTTTCACAACTTGTACAGACCCCATTTTTCTGCTCGGCTGAAGGCCCAATTTTCTTTCCTTCCTTTTCCTGCTTTTTTTCTCCCAACCACCTTCTCTCTACCTTACTTCCCATCATATTACCTCACTCAGCATCATCATCTCTTTGTGTCTCCAATGTCGCCTTCCCGTTAGATGATCAAATGGACACTTGAAGGTATCCGCCCATTAAAATAATAGTAGTCCTTTTCCCTACAAAAGCTGTCTTTTAGTTATAGAATTTAATAAAGCTGTGCCTTAATAAAGAGGGCTGATAAGATTTAAGTACTAGCACTAGTTCTGTTCCCAGACCACTAATCTGCCCTGTCCAAATGCGTGTCTTTCATTTTTAATCTTCTGATAAAACCCATAAATTTATCTGTGTTATGTAATGGCACAGATAATGAATATTTGAAACGCATGTATATATATTTCATTTTTTACTTCAAATGTTGGTAATGTATTGGTCTAATATGATTGTTTTCATTAAGTTTTAAGTGGTGTTGAACTGCATTGCATTATACTGTGATCCACACATATTGTGGCTACCTTATTTTCTTACCCATGGGAGCGGCTTAATATTACAAATATCTCTTAGGATAATGCAGTGTGATCCCATACCACTACAAAGTACAACCGCATAATAAACAAATTTGTCTTCTGACCATTATAAACTGTATGGAAGGAAGAATAGGTGTACCACTGAAATCTCTGTATTGAATATTGCATGTACACACATACAGTACAAACAGTATGCACTCCGTGTTTGTAAGTAGCTCACACATGTATTTCAACTGCAAACTACTTTAAATGCAGCAAGCAGCATTGCTATATGCAACAAGGTGCAATACACTCACTTAGTGACAATTGCCTTGGATGTGCTATTGCTCACTGTAACCTTTCCTTCATCGCTAATTACTGCTTCCCAGACGTGCAGGGAGACAGCCCGAACAGGAGAGGGAGAGATTTATGTATTATGATGGCAAAGGAGCACACACACTAATGGCTCTTAATGGGCCTGGGGTGGCCACGAGAAGGGTGAATGAGGGGAGGAGGAGGACATGGTGACCTCCGCTGAACAGTGGTGGCACCAACATACACACTCACACACACACACACACACGTTAGGATAAAGGACACAAGCAGACAGATGGTCATATAACAAGCTGAAAGGAACTATCATAGAGACAGCAAAGTTTGTGAGTATGTGAAAACCTATCACTATGTATCCACTCTATATGATAAATATACAATGAAGCTGATACCGATGAAGTAGCAGCAGCTCTCAATTACAGTTGTAGCAGTTATTCTGTAGCTTAGGAAAAATAATATTATACCAGAAATAGGTCACATACTGTGTATAACTGGTACTATACGGTGCACATAAATATTAGCAGGCACAATTCCTTTACAAACATTTAACATTTAAACATTTTAGGTAAACCATCCGTCCATCATCATTAGGGTCACTGGTGAACTGGAACCTATCCCAGTTGGCTTTTGGCAAGAGGTGGCGTAAACCCTGAATTGGTCGCCAGCCAATCAGAGGGGACATATAGACAAACAAGCATTCACACTCACATTCCCACCTCTTCTTCTTCTTCTTTTCCTTTCGGCTTGTCCCGTTAGGGGTCGCCGCAGCACATCATCCTTTTCCATGTAAGCCTATCTCCTGCATCCTCCTCTCTTACACCAACTGCTCTCATGGCTTCCCTCACTACATCTATCAACCTTCTCTTTGGTTTTCCTCTAGCTCTCTTACCTGGCAGCGGCGTCCTCATCACCCTTCTACCAATATACTCACGCTCTCTCCTCTGGATGTGTCCAAGCCATCGAAGTCTGCTCTCTATAACTGTCTCCAAAACATCTAACCTTGAGTGTCCCTCTGATGAGCTCATTTCTTATCCTAGCCAACCTGGTCACTCCTAGAAACAACCTCAACATCTTCA
Organism: Phyllopteryx taeniolatus; assembly: GCF_024500385.1. Taxonomy (NCBI): domain Eukaryota; kingdom Metazoa; phylum Chordata; class Actinopteri; order Syngnathiformes; family Syngnathidae; genus Phyllopteryx; species Phyllopteryx taeniolatus. Next base: position 17,776,178 of record NC_084504.1, on the reverse strand, counting down.
TTTCTGCCACTTCCAGCTCTGCTTCCTATTGTCTCTTCAGTGCCACTGTCTCTAATCCGTACATCATGGCTAGCTTTACCACTATCTTATAAACTTTGCCCTTCATCCGAGCAGAGACTCTTGTCTCACACTCACATTCACACCTACGGACAATTTATTCCTCCTAGCATGCACGTTTTGGGAATGTGGAAGGAAGTCACAATACCCTTAGACAACCTACGCAACCAAAATATTAGGAATTGTAGGTTTACATCACTGTTAAACATTTACACAGAGATCAAACAATATGGCCACACCAGAGTGATAACAGAAGATACAACAAGAAGCCACCTTTGCTCAGAGTGTTTTCTCGCATGTCCCCTGTTGAGAACCGAGGTGGTGCAGGTCCTGCGCCCGGCGAGAAAGCGTTCTGAGCAGCCACGGAGAAGCCTGTTGCCCGTGGCTTTTCACAGCATGGCGAAAGTTCTCTGGAGCACTCTTGCCACCGACGAGCCGCTGAAGAGGACCGAGGTGGCATCTCTGTGTGGCGCGGCTGAGGCGGGAGCCCGTTCCGTGTGCATAAATCATTGAGAAGCACAATTCACCAAGCGTTGGATTGTTGGCCCTCTAATAGCTGGCTGAGATTGGACATGTGGGTGACATCAGCTCCCCTTCATGTGTATTGAACTGGCCACGATGACCATCGCTGGCGACAATGAATGCAAGCTTCGCTATTTCATCCACCACAGTTACATTAAAATTTACAAATATAGTTAAATATCGTTGTACAACACAACATACTGCATATTTACTTATAGATTGTATTAGAATGTGCATTCCATGTGTATAAATAACTCCCACGATCAAACTCATTCGAGTCAGAACTAGGCATCGAAGGACATGACATTTATCGAGCAGATGCCACGATATGGACCAATCAGACTCAAGCTGTTTTCCATATTTAAATTGGGGAAGATGAGCGATCCAGTCAGAGCAAAGCTTATTTACTTGTCGCATAATAGTGTGATATTCCACCCTCTCAAATGCCAGGTGGAAAAGACCGACTTGAAAAAAGACATTTTTGCTATTTCCAACTAAAATTATCATGTAAATGGGAGGCTGTGGCTCAGTAGGTACAGCAGGTCTTCCAGTGACCAAAGGGTCACTGGTTCGAATCCCGGCTACGACTGTCCGCATGTCAGGTCCGAATCCCGGCTATGACAGTCCGCATGTCGACGTGTCCTTGGGCAAGACACTGAACCCTAATTTGCTACCAGTGGGCCTGGCAGCGCCTTGCATGGCAGCAGTCACCATCGGTGTGTGTGAGTGGGTGAATGTGAGGCTTTGTAAATCCCTTTGGGCACTGTGGTGGACTGCGCTATATAAGTGCAGTCCAGTTACCATTTACAATTTAAATTAGATAAATAAATAATAATAATAATAGTAAATATAGTTACATTGATATCTCTCTCACTGTCATTCAACACTAAAGCATTATTTTCTTTGTAGAGGCAGCATTTGTAATATAGTTTTCGCATTACATTTCACATGTTGTGGTGTGGTTAAAGTACATTTGGAAATACATGAGTAGACAGTCTTCTGTTTTTTTGTTTTAGGCTGAACATTTCAAACATTTATTTACATGTATGTTGAACTTAGCTGCATTCTTTGAAGATGTTTTGTGTCTGTGAGTGTTTGTGTGCATTTACGTGTGTCAAATGCGATTTTGCTTTGATGAAATGTGACAAAATGCAAAGATGAAAGCGAGTCATAAGACTATGGCTTCAATGTTTCATTTGTGGGTTTTTGTGCTGTATGGCAGAAAGATGTGAGAGTGAACGTGTGATTTTTTTCCTTCAATTTTTCCCTTTTGTCCCCCTCTGTTCCTCCAGTTTTTTCATCACCTCTATAATCGTCATCCCAAAAACAAGTACTGTAGCCTGTCTATTGCTAGCCTAGCCTATTGGGGGATTTTCTTGTTTTTTTTTTTTACAACAATCAATGATTATGGTTAAACCCAAAATGTCCCTACAGGGTGTCCATATGGTGGGAAGAAGGGATCGGATTGGCAGTGGTTTACAGGCTAAAAATGCCTCTGCATAATCACATTGGATATTTAGTTATTTTTTCACTTTGTCTGAGTTTTTGATACTAAATTAAAACATGTTTTGGTCAGTACCTCACTTTGAAAGTATTTTAGAAAAAACAACCAATCTTAAAAAACTCCTCAAATATTGAAAAATATACTGTATATCCTTTAACACTTGGCTTGATGGACTTATTTGGACATATAAAGTACTTTTATATCATAATTTTCTTGGTTAACTTACTTAGGTTCTGCTATTTAAGACACAGTGGGTACGGAAAGTATTTAGACCCCCTTAAAATTTTCGCTTTTTCTTATATTGCAGGCATTTGCTATAATCCTTTCAATTCATTTTTTTCCTCATTAATGTACACGCAGCACCCCATATTGACAGAAAAAAACGGAATTGTTGAAATTGTTTGCAGATTTATTAAAAAATAAAAACTGAAATATCGCACAGCCATAAGTATACAGACCCTCTGCTGTGACACTCATATTTTATTCGGGTGGTGTCCATTTCTTCTGATCATCCTTGAGATGGTTCTACACCTTCATTGGAGTCCAGCTGTGTTTGATTAACGGTATACTGATTGGACTTGATAAGGAAAGCCACACATCTGTCTATATAAGACCTTACAGCTCACAGTGCATGTCAGAGCAAATGAGAATCATGAGGTCAAAGGAACTGCCAGAAGAGCTCAGAGACAGAATTGTGGCACTGCACAGATCTGGCCAAGGTTACAAAAACAGTTCTGCTGCACTTAAGGTTCCTAAGAGCACAGTGGCCACCATAATCCTTAAATGGAAGACGTTTGGGACGACCAGAACCCTTCCTCGAGCTGGCCGTCCGGCCAAACTGAGCAATCGGGGGAGAAGAGCCTTGGTGACAGAGGTAAAGAAGAACTCAAAGATCACTGTAGCTGAGCTCCAGAGATGCAGTCGGGAGATGGGAGAAAGTTCTAGAAAGTCAACCATCACTGCAGCCCTTCACCAGTCGGGGCTTTATGACAGAGTGGCCCGATGGAAACCTCTCCTCAGTGCAAGACACATGAAAGCCCTGAAGGACTCCAAGATGGTGAGAAATAAGATTCTCTGGTCTGATGAGAGAAAATGGCTGTCCACCAACGTTCACCATCCAACCTGACCGAACTGGAGAGTATCTGCAAGGAGGAATGGCAGAGGATCCCCAAATCCAGGTGTGAAAAACTTGTTGCATTGTTCCCAAAAAGACTCATGGCCGTGTTAGCTCAAAAGGGTGCTTCTACTAAATACTGAGCAAAGGGTCTGAATTCTTATGGCTGTGATATTTCAGTTTTTCTTTTTTAATAAATCAGCAAATATTGAAAAAAAAATTTCTGTCAATATGGGGTGCTGTGTGTACATTAATGAGGAAAAAAATAACTTAAATGATTTTAGCAAAGGCGGCACGGTGGCCGACTGGTTAGAGCGTCAGCCTCACAGTTCTGAGGACCGGGATTCAATCCTCGGCCCCGCCTGTGTGGAGTTTGCATGATCTCCCCATGCTCTTGCATGGGTTTTCTCCGGGCAATCCGGTTTCCTCCCACATCCCAAAAACATGCATGCATTGGAGACTCTAAATTGCCAGTGGGTGTGAATGGTTGTTTGTTTGTATGTGCCCTGCGATTGGCTGGCTGCCAGTTCAGGGTGTACCCCGCCTCCTGCCCGATGATAGCTGGGATAGGCTCCAGCACGCCCGTGACCCTAGTGAGGAGAAGCGGCTCAGAAAATGGATGGATGGATTGATTTTAGCAAATGGCTGCAATATAACAAAGAGTGAAAAATTGAAGGGGGCCAGAAGACTGAGGGGATACCTGGGAGAATGACGAGTTAGGAAGGTGAGAGGCAGATGGGGTCGGCAATGGAAGATCAATCCACAGAAAAGTGCTAAGGAGTCTTGCATGGGCAATAAATTGCCCAAAATGCCTTGTTACTTTGTCTTGGTAGATGAACCCCTGACCAAGGCGTAATTTTTTTGCTATTATTCATATATATTGCAGTCTTAGCACAACACATGAAGACATGAGGTTGGATTACATTGGCTGTGATGTCACATACTGTATTGTCTGTATTATCAACTAGAAATAAATTATAAGACTTCTGGAGGGCCATCATCACATCATGCTGTCCTAAGAACACACTGATATAGTATTTATTTTTTTAGTTTTACTCCTTCATGCCCTCTCTTTGACTTGTTTTCACTTCTTAAATATTCTCGCAAGTGTTTGTATCCTAAGAGAAATCATGCCTTAAAACAAAGCGATCCCCTTTCCTCTGTATAAAGTTTAACACTGTCTCTCTATGTCTCTCTCTCTCTCTCTCTCTCTTTCTCACACATACACACATAGCCATACACACACGCACGCACACACACACACGCACAGTCCTGTCACTTCCCCTTTACAGAGCTTTTGGACAATGATATCGCCGGAAACAGGCAGAGTCTGACAGAGTTGGTAATAATGAATTAAGTCTGTAGCCTGGCCTGACTCTGAGATTTAAATTATAATTACTCCTGTGGGGATGGACAGGGTTATTGCCAGAGAGAGAGAAATAAATTGAAGTGAAGTGCATTTCCACTCTTGCTTTTAAGACACGCCGACATGCTCCTCAATTTGGCCTCAGTGTACCTGAGTGTTTGGGCATGAACAAAAGAACCCATGTGTTCCTGCTTATGTGTGCGTGTGGCTGATAGGGCTGTTACTTTTGGATAAAAATGGTTTTGAACAAACACCTAATTTGTTTTCTTCAATGTGGAATCAATAAACCGTGGGTCGTGACCATTGTGGGTTCTCACAGACCTATATATTTGTATTAAATTGTTGTATCTTTCCATTATACACTAACCTGTTTACCCTGCAGTTTTCTTTAGATTATTGTAGGAGCCAAGTTACTTTCACTAACTGCTTCTGTGCCCCCATAATATACAGTGGATCTAAAAAGTCTACACACCCTGTTCAAATGCCAAGTTTTTGTGATGTTTCAAAGTAAGAGCAAGATAAATCATTTCAAAACCTTTTCCACCATTAATAAATGTGACCTATGACTTTTATGCAACTCAATTGATATTTTTTTAATCTTTTCGAGATTTATTTAAAAGTTAAAAATCAACTGAAAAAGCGCAGTTGCAAAAGTGTTCACACCTTTTTATAACTGGGACGTGGCTGTGTTCAGAATTAACCAATCACATTCAAAACTCATGCTAAATAGGAGTCAGCAAAAATTTGCCAGCATTTAAAGAGCCTCTGATTAACCCAAACTAAAGTTCAGCTATTGTTTTTATTTTTACTTAACCTTTCAAAAACATAAAAAAACATATATTGAGTTGAAAAGGTTATAGGTCACATTAATGGTGGAAAAAGTTTTGAAAGGATTTACGTTGGTCTCTTTTTTTTTTTTTTTTTACTACCGCAAATTACATTTTTAATAAGAGGCTCATCCATACAAATGTTTACATTTTTCATGAGTAAATTCAATTATATGCTTTAAAAAAACAAACTCCATCTTAAGCCTGTGGTGCACAGACAGATGCTTGTAAATGTAAGCATGAGAGATAATGGAAACCTATCAGGACAGATTTTGCTCTGCATGTATGAGTAACCTGACTCCTTGTTTAGCCGCAGTATCTTTACTTGTGAGTGTCAGTAGGTGTTTCTATTCACTACTAGAGTGGGTGTGGCGTAAAACCAGAGTGAAGTGCTCGTGTGTTTGTATGTGTAAATATCTTCAACTCGCTATTCACGCCTCACTGAATTTGTGTTTTAACGTGAATGTCTCTATTGTTGTATTTTTAGTGTCGGGGCCTGAGGTTCCAGTTATTGTCAGGCTACACAGAACAAGTGCAAACTCACAGGCTAAGGCTGCACCCAATAAATCTTATACACATCCATTTCTATATATTTTACCAATTACACTGATTATCGTCACATGTTCCTGCATATTCTTGGTTTTTTTTGTCCTTTGGCTGACTGATTGTTCCACCTTTCATTTTTAGAATGCATAAAACATTACAAGGCAACAAGGAGCTCCTTTACGAATGTAAGCATAAAGAAACTACGACTAGCTGAAATGAGCATGTATGAGACTGGTGTCGAAATGTTACAACCTTAGCATTCATTTTCAACTGTAAAAGATGTATGGGATTGAACTCACTTATTCATATTTATTGCACTTCTGTATTTCATTCATACGATAGCATTGTCTTTATGCTATTTTTGTGACCCTTCTCAGTTATACTCCCCCCATCGTATATCAAATGGTTTCTATTTGAGTCTATAGTACAGAACTGAAAAGTGTATCAAACGAGCACACATAGCTACTCGTGAAAGGAAATCTGCTCATTTATCCTCTTGTTGGACGTGGCTATAAATGCCAGCTCTATATTTTTGAATAAGGGCTGGTAAAGGACATTTTCTACCCTTTTCCTCCCTTAATGAAATGTCAGGCTATTGACCCATCTTTCTCTTAAATGCTAATTTGCCAGCCTCTTTGACCTTTCACCCCGGTCCTTATGCCGTTTCAGAGCTTGTGGAGGTCATTGCGCAACCTGAAAGACGTTGGGGTGGTGCAGGTAAAAGTCATCCGGGCTGAGGGACTGATGGCAGCAGATGTCACAGGTATGATGGCAACGTCACATCCAAACACTGTGATTAATATCCTCCTATGAGCCTCATGTACTATATCAAATACTGTATGTTTGTCATGCTGTGCTTATCACACATTTAGCACATTTAGGGATTACAATAGAGATGAGCCAAACCCTCGCTCAAGTCCAACAGGTTCTACTTGATGTGTAATTGCCAGGTGTCATGATACATCACTTAATAGATGTGTATTACACATAAAATGCAGTCACTGTAGTAGTCTTGCAACGCTGCACTATTTGCATATCTGTTGTTGACCAATACTGGCCACTCATGGCAGAGTAGCATCTGCCCCATTTGCACACTGATTGAGGAGTATCTGCAACATTTGCACAATCAACATTGTCCCAGATTATCGCACTACTAGTCACTTTAAACTGCGTACACTCCTTGAAGTCTCAGCACCCTTTGCACAATAGTCATTGCACCAGACTATTGCTATATTAGTCATTCGAACTGCTCTAAGTGCTAGAGGATCTTTTTGCACAATTGTCAAAAAAAATAAATACATTTGTACCGGCATTACCAGATAACTAGCAACCCTTTATTGTCTTTATGTCTAAGATGTGTTCTCTGTCAATTGACTGTCTGTTGTCGTACTAGAGCGGCTCCAACTACCGAAGACAAATTCCTTGTGTGTTTTTGGACATACTTGGCAAATAAAGATGATTCTGATTTGAAAGTCCAGATAAAGAGTCTTTGACACTTGGGAAGGGGTTTTGGGCCAGGTCATGTAATGGGCCATAAACCACAGATAGGACGAGGAAACTCACGTTTGTTGTCGTTGTAGCAAAACACCAAACAACCCAGGGTACAGCCAAAGGTGCTAAGGGAGGACTTGTGGTCGGGGCAGAAGGCAGGAAGGTTAGGGGCAGACAGGGTCGGCAACAGAAGAGCTATAAGTGCTGGAGAGTCTTGCATGGGTGTGTAAACAATCTGTCAGCGAGTCAGTGATCAGGAGAGCCTTAAATATGTGGGCATGGCTGACTGGCTGAGGTGGGCGTGGCTCAGTGGCAGAGTGCAGGAGTGAGTGGGAAAACACCGGGACAGTACAATGACCAGTGGTCCCAATAATTCATCCCATAACAGATATTTATTACAGGGAGATCCCCAAAGTGGAATACAACCTGACTTCCAAGTTAAGAAAAATAAAATATAGTAAATATGGTAACGTGGTTGAAACTGTTCCCGTCATGAAACCGAATTAACTGTACTGGAAATGAAAAAGCAAAGCAATTTAACATTTAAAGCAAGTATGAAGTTTACAGTATAGTAAAACTAAACTAAAACTATAATAACTAAATAAAATACAGTGTTCCCTCGTTTTTCGCGGTTAATGGGGACCAGAACCCCCCGTGAAAGGTGAAAAACCGTGAAGTAGGATTTGCCCCCCCCCCCTAGGAATTTTCGGGGATGTGTATGTGGGTACCAGAATGTTTAAAATATGTAAAAAGTATTTATACTTTACATATTTGATACAAAGATTAAAACAGTACACGTATTTACTTCCATCCATCCATCCATTTTCTGAGCCGCTTCTCCTCAGTAGGGTCGCGGGCGTGCTGGAGCCTATCCCAGCTATCATCGGGCAAGAGGCGAGGTAAACCCTGAACTGGTTGCCAGCCAATCGCAGGGCCACGTATTTACTTAAATCTTGAATTATAAAACCTTATACAGTCATTAACATTTATTATACAGTAATTTTGTCCTGATAATATTAGTGTCCAAACTCACTGTCTTTTCCCTGCAATCAGCAATCCACAATGCCAATGCAGCTTCCATTTTCACAATTCTCTTACTACGCGTGTTACCACACGTTTCGCTTCCTTATTGAAGGTTATTGAAGCAGTTTTACGGATGTTTGCTTCCTCTTTCTTGATGTACCGCACATGTGCCACAGATGCATAACTTCTGCCCTCTTTGATCAAATCTAAAAGTTTCACTTTTTTGCTGATGGTCATCATCTTCTTCTTCCTCTTGGGCGCCCCGGAGGAAGCTTTCGCAGGGGCACAGCGCTTAGGCGGCATTGTAAGGGCTTGCTTAACTAATCAAAAAAATGATCGCTTAAACAAAAAAAGTTATTGCAAACACAACAGCGTGGACGAGACTGGCGAGACACAACAAGGGAAGATGCTGGGTGAGGCTGCGATGATGCGCAGCCAATCAGCTCACGGGATAAATCCACTCGTGCTCTCATTGGTCGATGTCGAGCCGGGAACCAATCACGCGCCTTGTATGAGTGCCCGTACAGTACAGGCATGTACAGGCCTGTACAAAGCCTCTGAGTCAACTCATCTCTTTGTTTGGCATGCAGGGAAACCTTCTCTTGCGCGCATCAACATGAAACAACGTGTCTTTCCGCAATATGGCTGCCGATATGGCTGTATTATTATTTTTTTATTATTTTTTTTGAATGAATATTTTGGAAAAACCTGCGAAGCACTGAAGCCGCAAAACGTGAAGTGCGAAGTGGCGAGGGAACACTGTAATGTGAAACTACTTAACCTTTGAAGAAGACTGATGGACTACATTGTATTGTTCTTATTGTACTGAGAAGTGCAGGCTCTTTCCTCAGTAGTATTAAGTATTCACCACCTTTGTGCCATACTTGGTCAGTGCGCTTGAGGCAGCAATTATAGCTTGCCTGGTCTTTTTGAATATGATACCACAAGCTTGGCACACTTTGGGCAGTTTCACCCATTCCTCTTTGCAGCATCTCTCGAGTACCTTCAGGGTGGTTGGGGAATCTCTGCACACAGCCATTTTCAGATCTCTCCAGAGATGTTCAGTCGTAGTTAAAGACATTCACAGAATTATCCTAAAGCCAATATTTGATACCTTGGCTGTGCTGAGGCTTGTTGTTCTGCTGAAAGATAAACCGTTCCCTCAGTCTAAGGTCATTTTAATACAGTTTTGAATAGTGTAAAATGTTGAACGAGTGAAATGCTGTGTGTCTTCATTTTCCGTTTACTATCATGTAAATTAATCATGTGGACAATGTGTGGGGCACATTGTACACCACCACCTAATTCAGCCAGAAATATAGTAAGTGTGAAATTTTGGTTTGAGGTATTATCATTTTTGGTGGACGCTAAATTTGTCTCTGTGTTTTTAGGGAAAAAGATGCAGGGTGCTCATTTAAATAATAGAGAAAAAGTGTGCATTTGAACCAACAAATCTCCCCCCTACCCTCCCCTTCCCTCCCTTTTCTTTCTCCAGTTGCTCCCACCGAAGCCTCCATTCTCCATTAATTCTTACTTTTAATTAGGTCTGCAGTGGACAGGCCTACTTTTTCACTCTGTATTATCTAGTTGAGAGAAGAGAAAGAGTATGTGTGAGCATGTGCGTTTGTGTGTGTGTTTCTCAGTTCGGAGCAGCCACAGTGTGTTAGCCAATACAAAGTGGAACTGCTTGATTTGGGTTATTGAGACTGGGGCAGCCAGAGAGCAGCGGCTAATGGCTCTTGTATTTCACTCGGAGCTTAAATTTACTCCGTGACCTTGTTTCACAGCTCATCATTCAGTCTGCGCTTCATGGTTAACTTCCAGAAACATTATCACGGTCGGAAAAGTTGTTTATTTATTTACTTTTTGCTTTTCACCTTGCTCCTCCTGTTTTTACCTCAGACTCTAAAGCACAGCAATAGCAATCTTAAATACGTGTTTTGTGTACTGGTGCGGTGTCTTATTTTTCCACCAGAATTATTATTATTTTTTAATAGAATATATTGAATGATTCAACTTGTGTGTCATGACTTAATGCTTTAATTCAATTCATTGTGCTGCTCCTTCTAGTGCGCCTGCTTTGGCCACCAGGGGCCAGTATAATAGTCATACAGATACATATTGTACATATGATATAGAGTTACCACTACTCTCAGTGACTCAGTAAGGCGCTATAATTCGTAATAATTCATCGCTGTCTGTTACATGTTGCGCCACTGTTTGTATTCAAATATTAGTTGATTAAAGGATTATAACACCACAACTATCGATGCTAATCTGTAGCCCATCTATGATGTTTTCCGTTATGTGTTAGCATTGAGCTAACAGGTCCATTCATCAGGCAAAGTTGTTTGGTTGTTTGAACTACAAAACATGTAATTCTCTTGTTCTATGCTTCGTTTGACTGTAAACTTCAACTGGAAGTTGCATTGAACAGCTTGAAGCCTCTTTTTGAAAGAATTGTTCACTATCTGCACAACTACTGCTTATTGTGAAATGAGTTGCATTCACTGCCACAATACAGTGCTCATATCTGAAGTTTTCCCTCACAAGTCGAGGCACCACATCGGCTGAACAACGGCTCATATCTTGTAATACGTAACTTGTATCTCAAGGCACCACTGTATTAATCTTAATTTATTTATTAATCCTTGCTTATTTGATAGACAGATTTTCCCACCGTGGATGTATTATTCTTTCCCCTACAGAGATAGTGAAGGGAAGATGATTCAAATGACAGGCAAAGGTGCTTACGCCTGTGTGCCAGTGTGTGTGTGACAGGCAGATACAACAGCTCTGTAAGAGCCGCATGAGAGCCCTCAGCACATGAACACCCTGTTTTATCAGTTGAGCCAAGAAGAGGGTCAGGAGCGATGCGAGAGACAAACAGACGGACAGACAGAGAGGGAGATGGGAGGTCAGAGAGAGAAAAATAGTTCACTCTCTCTTCTCTCGTCCCCATTCATGGTGCCTGTCTGTCTCCTCTCTTGTCTCCGCTCTCCTTTTCTTTTTCACATCACACTCCGGCCATCTCTTACTCTTAATTGAAGTGCTTTTGTGGTGTAGAACGAGAAGAATAACTGAAAATAGTCTCAAAAGCCAACAGTTCCCCTTGTCTTGCCCCTTGAGTAGATGCTTTACTGTGAGACATTTCAATAGTAATGCATTATATGCAATTTCACATCCAGCTGGAGCACCACGGATGGCATTTACTTCATTACCTCCCTCAAGCACTGTATTTTTTTTTATTGTATTCTTTTTTTCTCAAATAGCTTCCAAGGATAGTCCCATTAATTTTGTCGAGAGCTATGTATTGATGTAGTAGAAGCATAATTAAATAAATGATATTATTAAATAATACAAATGCTGTTGTTTGTAATTTGTTTATCGTTGTAAAAACGGCTGTCAATTCAAAATTTTAATTAAAGTTGCTCTGTGTTGCTCATGGACACAAATAAGGAAAATTCAATTTAACATGATATCATCATATTTCATCACATTCTGTTGTGATTTGCTGCGCTTGTGTCGTATTATCACAAGTTGATCCCTTGGGTCCTAAAGTCTGGCCATGGGTAAAACTTTAGCTACAAAATCAACGCCCCAAATGTTTGACAATTTGGAGGTCAGCCAAAATGTTCGGAAAAAATATTCCCCAAACTCAGCAATTGTGTGATGCCACAACAGATGGGTACAAGTGATGGCATAGAGAAGTGATTCTCAAAGTGTGGTACGAGTCCTACAAGTGGTACGCAAGCTTCCTCAAGTGGTACGTGAAATAATCACTGAATTAAATGTTTTAATTGTGCAGATTGTTACCATGGCTTCAACTTTTTCTCAAGTGATGCATATTGTAGTACTAATTAATGGCTTTTAAATACAGTTTTTACAATTAATTTAAGTACAGTTTTTACAATTTTACTTAATTTGCCTTGTTAACACTTTTTACTGTTGTCAAATAGGTAGTGTAGTTAAAATGTACCCTATATTTTAGAGTTCCTTACCTATCCAAAGGCCATCCATTTTCTGAACTGCTTATCCTCACTAAGGTCGCGAGTGTGCTGGCGCCAATCTCTGGGGCGTACACCCTGAACTGGTCGTCAGTCAGTTGCAGGGCACTCGCACTCACATATCCACTTACGGACAATTTAAATTCTTCAATTATCCTATGCATGTTTTTGCAATGTGCGAGGAACCCGGAGTACCCTGAGAAATCCCACGCAGGCATGGGCAAAACTGTCCACAGGGAGGCCGGATTTGAACCTGGGACCTCAGACCTGTAAGGCAGATGTGCTAACCAGTTATTCACCATGTCGCCATCCATCCATCCATTTTCCGTACTGCTTCTCCTCACTAAGGTCACAGGCATGCTGGAGCCTATCCCAGCTATCTTCGGGCGAGAGGCAGGGTACACCCTGAACCTGTCGCCAGCCAATCGCAGGGCACATATAAACAAACAACCATTCACACTCACATTCACACCTACGGGCAACCTACCTATTCAATCAACCTACCACGCATGTTATTGGGATGTGGGAGGAAACCGGAGTACCCGGAGAAAACCCACACAGGCACGGGGCCGGGATTCGAACGCCAGTCCTCAGAACTGTGAGGCAGAAGTGCTAACCAGTCCCATGTCGCCAACCTATCTAAAAATAATAATGAAAATGTTAGATGATTCACATGGATTATATTTACCACTCCAAAATCGATTTTTACATTGATGCAATTAATAGCATAAAAGCTCATGACAAGTGTTAAAATGACCAGAGAAGCTTGCCAACATCCATCCATCCATTTTCCGTACCGCTTCTCCTCACTAGGGTCGCGGGGCGTGCTGGAGCCGATCCCAGCTATCATCGGGCAGGAGGCGGGGTACACACTGAGCTGGTTGCCAGCCAATCGCAGGGCACATACAAACAAACAACCATTCGCACTCACATTCACACCTACGGGCAATTTAGAGTTGTCAATTAATGCATGTTTTTTGCTAGGAAAACCAGAGTGCCCGGAGAAAACCCACGCAGGGACGGGGAGAACATGCAAACTCCACACAGGCGGGGTCGGGGATTGAACCACGGTCCTCACAACTGTGAGGCTGACGCTCTAACCGGTCGAGCTTGACAACAAATGGCACAAATTCCATGGAGTGTGTTATTATCTTTTTGTATGACAGTTAAGAATTACTTAAAACATTGACTGTACAGTTATTTTGTTGAAAATATTTTACAAATTGTCTAGTTGTAAATTAACTGACTTTGCATGACATACGTTCAACAGATTGCATTTGAATTTGAGATCCCACAGTATTGCAATCCTATTCACCTAATTGTTTTGCCGGTGACACATTTTTGTGCCTTGGCAGAGGTCTGTGTGAGTGTGCAAAACTTTCAATTCAAAAGCCTAGCCTGGTAAAAGTGAAAAATGCAAATAAAGTCTTGAATTATAATTAATTGTGATGAGCACATCAAACTCCCGACCAACTTTAAGCTTTCCTGCGAGGCAATTACAGCCGCTTCCTCATCCGTGCCGTATTCATCCTCCACACTTATCTTGGGGTGCCCAGAAATGAGTTTGCACCCGCTCCCCTCCACACACCCTCTGGAGGCACGGTGGAGACGTGACCCGATGTGGGAGGAGCTTTACCTGGATGGTGGATCAATTGGAAGCGTGTAATGGTTAAGACAGTTGCCTCTGGTGGTAGCGGCCAATAGGGTGAAAGTTCATCACCGGTGTCAACTGACTCTCTGCGGCACCAGAGTCTGTCAAGCCATTAAAAAAACCTGAATATTAGCATGAAAAACGGGGCTCTGTGGTAACATTTTTCATCCCTTAATTTCGTTGATTGCAATCAAATTTAATTAGTCTTGATTTTTTTTCATAATAGTGAAAGCTGTGGAAGCTCCAGGATGATTTGAAATACATGTATTTCTTTAACTCTTTATTGGCACTGATTCAAATAATTGAAATGCATTAAAATTCAAATGTTCAACCTGAGGCAAATTATTGGAGTATATTAATAGATTTATTTTTAAATATGTGACTTTTTTTCGGTTGTTTATTGTTAATATCATGTGTCGTTATAATCGAGATATATATATTGTTTTTATTAATTGTCATAGTCATGATCTGCCTATGCTTGTTTCATGGATCTAGCCATAAAGTTCTCTATTTTTACCAAATATGATGTTTTCCATAAAGGCTTGAAATTTCATGTACAGTGCTTAACATTAATAACTGCACCCCAACAGATGTGTTACAAAATCTTGTTTCCTCTCAGAATCAATATTTTCTATGGCATATGTACAAACAAATTAATTTAATGTCACAAAAATGTGTATAAACCATGAATCTATTCATCCATCGATCCATCCATGAAGCCATTCATCCACTGCAAGAAGCAGAACCTTGGCCTGGTTGCCAGCCAATCGCATTACTCAGAAGCATTTCCCTATATGCCGATTAGGCCATCTAAGCAAATGCTCAGGGCGCCATGGCCTCCAGGGGCACCCACAAAATCGAGGAAACAATAACCTTAAATATACATATATTAAAATTTGTTTTTACTATTAACTTTGAAAATGAAAAAGTGAACATAGATTCAAATGTAAAACATTGCCCAATTAATATTGTACAAATGATAATACCAAATAATTACCCCACTCACATACACTTTGAAAAGCCTGGGTATTTATAGTGATAACTATATAGTATTAATAATATAGAATAACACACACAGATGCATGCAGGAGTATGCACCCCTTAATCCTTTGTCTATTTGAATGTATCTTCTTTGCTATGGTCGGAGTCATACGTGTCGATATCCACTTCAAACACGCTGCATCAATAAGACCTCCAACAACTGATATGAGAGGCAACACCTACGGCACCGCATTGATCACTGTGACATTTGCTTTGCACACCCACTAAATGTCCTGCCCTTGTCACAACATTTGAAGAAAATCACACGGATCGATGACACTCACATGAGGACAAATGGCGCGCGTGCACACACACACACACACACGCACGCACACATACAAATGCCACTGGGGGATTGAGCTCAAATTCAGCCTCATTGAGTCTTATGCGTCTAATATTCTGATTTGAGTCCTATTAATATTTTCCCCAGGACTTGGGTGACATATTTTGTTTAAATCTTCTTGGCCCAGCCTTTTCACTATATAATGAATTCAAACAAATAAAACAAGTACACGTCCAACACATTATTTTGTTGATTGAGAATGTGGCACAAGTTGATAGAAAGGTGTTATATAAATCTGAAATTTTTGAGGGAAGTTAACGTGGTGAACTGGCTGGCAAGATAATTAATGTGAGTCTAATAAATATAATAATATTATTGTAAATACGTAAGATTTTATTAACTTGGATAGATGTAATATGGGATTACTTTGAAAATGTTTGCTATTTTCCCTTTATTAGTTGGTTGCAGAAATGTCTTTTGTCTTCTTGTAATTCCTTTTCATTATTATAGTATTTAGTGTGATGTAATCTGTTACCAGTGGGGGTCCTAGCTTGAATAATACCCTGTGCGAGACCCCCATTTGTACCCATGTTTTGTTTAAAATAGATGGAATTGTAAACAAATAAGAATACAGCAACAACAAAGGATAATTAGAATTAAGGAAACAAAATTGCATTGGACCAATAAAAGAAAGCCAAGCCAAGCTGCCCTGTGCAGCCATACATATTGCACATGCCAGAAACTGCCACTGCCTTTTACCATTTATAGCGACACACATCCTTTCATATGTATTTTTAGCTCGTTGTTATGAATGTCAGGTATAATAATAATAATAATCATAAAATACAATGTATATATGTATATTTATATATGTATTATGCTTATATAAATGTGTGTACGTAAGTAAGTTCAGAGACTTGCAGCTGTCGTGGTCCAGGTTAGAGTAGATGTTGTACAACTTGCTTTATGTCAGAGATTGGGGGTATAACAAAGCTTCTTCCCTTTTATTGAAACGCTACAGTAGAGAAAGCATATACTCTGTTTTTTAAAAATTATTATTTTTTAAATAAATGTGTCAAGGCCTTTCAAGTATTTTTCCTCTCCTTTTCCTGTCTAGGTAAGAGTGACCCTTTTTGTATAGTGGAGCTGAGTAACGATCGGTTGCAGACTCACACCGTTTACAAAAACCTTAACCCAGAGTGGAACAAGGTCTTCACTTTGTGAGTATAGTTATTTTTTTTTAAAACTGCACCAATACTAACAGAAATGTACAATAGTAATTTAAGTAAAGAAAATACGTTGTTTTGTGTTTGTTTTTCTGCTCAGTGACTTTCAACTGGCTTATTGGGCTATAGATAGTATACTGCTAAATACCGTAGCAGGGTGATGGTGATACATCAAACTTCACATACTGTAAGGTCTTGAATATCTGATACATTTTTATTGAGTCCAAAGGCAAGGAATTCCCAGTGATGGGACGAGTTAATTTAATCATTCTTTGAGTGCACATCGCCCACATAGCCTCTTTTCTATACATAACATCACCCATCTCGATAGCCTACTTTTACAAATATGACACAGCTCTATTTTAGCTTGGACTTGATCGAAATGTAGTGCAATGACTTATAATGTTTATTTGATATGTTTTGACATTCATGCTAATTTAGAAGAGGATATTAAAAATATAAATAAATATACAACTTTTGTAATGCCTCGTGGGTCATTTCACATTTCACGTCTTCAAAAGGAAATTAGTCTTCTGAGTTGTGTCCTAGCTTTTGAAACTGTTAGCATGCTGTTCACTGGTCTTTTCTCGACGTGTGATCCAGTAACGTGAAGGACATTCACTCAGTACTTGAGGTCACCGTTTATGACGAGGACCGAGACAGAAGCGCAGACTTCCTGGGGAAAGTGGCCATTCCTTTACTAAATGTGAGTCCAACTGCTGATTGTTCTGTGTGATTCCTTGAGGTAAGTTGAGAGAAACTTTAGGGATGAAAACACACAGTTGAAGTTATAAAAAGCATAGGTTATTTTTGCACATGTACTGACAAGCTGGTTAGATGACAGGTAGGTAAAGCGATGAAGAAGACTGATGAGTCAAAAAAGAGATTGACAGATGAGAAGAAAGTAAGGATGTGAATGAGACGTTATGAAAATGACACTGATCAAAGATGAAATGGCACCATTCGCCGTCTCGTGTATTTCTGAAAATATATTTATATACGTGTGTCTTGTGACTGAAGCGTGTGTCGTATATATCCGCGCTGGGCTGTACAGTGTGATTCCCCAGGATAGTTAATTTCTGTTTGACAGAGGCGAGCTGCTGTGGGTAATGAACAGGTACTTGTCAGAGTTGCCACAGTTGTTTTGGGTTCCCTGTCAGAGCCGGCAGCTGGGGTTCAAAGGTGGCCCGGGGAGCCGATTCAGTCGGGTATTGCCAGACAGACGCCTGTCATGTCCCTCTCCCACAGATCCAAAATGGAGAACGCAAAGCCTACGCCTTGAAAAGCAAGGAGCTGACAGGGCCAACAAAGGGGGTCATCTTTCTTGAAATAGACGTGATTTTTAATGCTGTAAGTTTATTTTTTTATTTTTTTGCTCTTTAGATTCCCCTCTCATATTTAAAAACAAATATTTGTCCCCCATACTTTCCTCTCATTGCTGTTGTCTTAATTCTGTTTGTCCTTCCCTTCACTCACATCTCCTTCCTTGTCCCTTGCTCCCTCATCTTCATTTTGGGTCTAATTATGGAAGTCCGCTCTTAGCATCCTTTGTTCACCCATTCCCTTTCGCTGTGTGTGTCGTCCTGTAGCCGCCATCTTACTACTCACACCCACCCGCTTGCTCCAACGAGTGCGTGTGCACTATGCATGTGTTGCAACGTGACAACAGAAATGTGTAAAACGTTCGTAACAAGGCCGGTTTGACGGCCGGTCATCTCATTCATTTGGGTAAATATTTCACTTTGTTTTTTTGCGTTGTCCTCCAGGTGAAGGCTGGTCTCAGGACGCTGATCCCCATTGAGCAGAAGTACATAGAGGAGGAGCCCAGAGTGTCCAAACAGGTAAATGACTTGCTATGGTGCCCTAATTCCTCTACACCACATCATATACAAAATTGCTTGAATTTTGGAAACAGTGGTAAAATTTTTTACTTTATTTCATATCAACTAGATATTTCAGTCAGTTGCTTATTCAATGGAGAAATTATGCTCAACAAAATGTTGCATACAAAAGCAATCAAACAAAAAAACTTTTTTGCGTGTGTTTTGAACACGCATTTAAATACAAAAATTGAAGATACAAATGTTTTGGATCATGACAAAACTTTACATAAAATATGTGATTTAAATTTTTTTTGCTTCCTTTTATTTATTTAATTTAATAAGGAAAATACCAGTATTGCGTATGTACAGTATATAGAATAGAAATGGTTCAGATACAATGGAATCGTTGTGCAACTCCAAGTTTGTGTTATCAAAATTTTAAAAAAGGATAGAAAAATAAAGATA